>NC_082665.1:11421742-11724772 GCF_025265405.1 Mesoplodon densirostris
TCGAGTCTCACGCCCGCTTCTAACCCTCCCCCGCCCCCACCCTTCCGTCTCAGACCCAGCAAGTTCGTTCCGTGGTTTACACGAGAGCAATGCCCGGGAGCTTCAGTAGGTGGAGCCAGCGCCCAGGGATCCGCCAGTGGGACCTGCAAGTTTCCAACGGGGAGATCACCCCCTAGCGGTGACGGTGGGTAGAACGGCAGCTGCTGGTTCCTCAACCAGGCACTGCAAAGCCTCCACCAGCACCCACCCCTTCTCTGGCTCCCGCATCACCCTCTTTGCTCCAGGCCCCATTCTGTTTAGACAGAGAAACGGGAAGGAAATAAGGGGTTTTAGTATGAGAGGACAAATGCAAAGGAACATAGTTTTAGGAACACCGCCGCATAGGAATGTTATTCTTTTCAATGAAAAAAGTACAAAACCAGAGTTCCTAGAAGAAAAATATGCATTCTTTCCACTGCATAAAAAGAAATCCTGGTTACTGGATAATTCTCAGTAAATATCAGAGAAACGTTCAACTTTTTTCAAGGCTGACCACGTAAGCCCACTTCTGAACAGTTTATTTGGTGAGCTTTGAATCCTAAAATATTCACTCTCTTCAGATGATTTTAACAATGTAGGCTGGTATAGAAAGTAGAACAAAATCTTATTTAAAAATGACTCACAAAACACCCTGCCATACAGTAGGGGCAAATTTACCCTGAAATATGACAATCACACATAGTGTTGAACAAGTTATCATGTGGGTGTTTTCTGGTTCCCCGAGGCCAGATTAAAGAGGGTTCCTTTCAGTGGAGGAACTGACTGAACCTGCATGTCACTGAAATAACTATTTGGAGGTGGAGATGAATTTTTACAATCACTGGCTGTTATTCAAATGACTTAAAGTTAGGTCTACAATTAGTCTGTGAAAGCCACAAAGGCAGGCCCCTCCTCACCACCTCCCAGCCCCTCGGATGGTGTTTGGGTCCAGAATGGGGACTCCCTGTGCTCTTAACAGTGCTGACTGTGTCACTGAGAGACCACAACCCAGAGATGGGACTTTCCAACTGTTGGCATCTGGGTTTTAATGCTTCCAAGATAGGGAGCTACTAGAAGTTTTCTATCTTTCATGGGGCATGAGTTTTCCATGCTTATCAGGAATAGATTTTGGTTCCTAAAGATAGCAGGTTATGTACCTTGGTTGAGCCTGGTGACCTACAAACATATCCTGGAACTGACACAATGCAGGGTGAAGAAATGGGAGTTCTAGAAGGTTCCTTTCCTCTAGCTCAAATAAACAGCTGCTTTCCAAGTACAATAAACATCCCAACCATATTGGCACAATATTAAGTGGCCCCCATAAAACATGGCTCAGGGCACTGCCAGCTGAGTCTTGGCATCGGATCTGAGCCATTCCCTGCAGTCAGGAGAAGCCCCTGAGTGCAAAGAGAAGGCGGTATTAGTTTCACCAGATACCCCTTAGGGTGGCTCAGACCACAGCATCTGAGGGCTTCACCGTGTCACTGATTCACTGATTATGCTTCCACCTGGTAGGAATTAAAGTTCTAATCCTAAAAACCAAACAAGAATATCCAGCCTCATCTGTTGTCATCACCTCACTTTCTGCACAGGAAGCTCTGAACTTTCAAAGCAAGTACATCTGGAGGAGGCAGACCCAATGCTAACCTCACACTAACCTCAAGTCTGAACTTACCCTGCCATTTCAAAGTGCTAGTGTCCGCTGTAAAGCTCATCTCCAGCCTCAAAGAGAAGGGAGAATGCAGTGAATTGAAATAAAATGAAAAACTACTTGCTGTTCCCAATGGAAATTCTTAAAATCTTTACATACACAAAACAAATATTCTTCTTGCGAATCAAAAAGGCCCAACCAAAAAAAAAAAAAAAGCCCAACCAACTAGGAAAAAATTATTTGGAGTAGAGATAGAGAAGTCTTTTTCTGCTCATACAATTACTGGCAAGCTCTAAAACAGACTCCAAGGATCTCCTTTCAAATAGAACCAGAAGACTTCATTCACTCCCCTTTGTTCTCCAGTCCCATCAGATTCTAGAATGCCCCTGTTCTGTTATGGTCAGTGGCTTTATGCTTGCATCAGCCCACTCCTGGAGAGACAGGAGCTTGGGGTACCAGGTCACCGAGACAATGCCAGCAGTCAATTTATCCATTTTCCGATGGAATTTTTTTCCAACTAAATTCAATGCTACTCAACCAGCTGAAATCAGTTACTTTCACAGACTTAGGTCATGCTTAAATTGTTCAAAAACCAAAGAAGAAAAGAATGATCCTTTTAACATGAACGTTCTTTGGGAACATAGCTGTGTCCTCTGCCATCAGAGGTCAGAGGCATATGGGAAGCCTGGTCCCAGTTTCTCAAGCATCCGTGGAGACTGCAGCCTAGAAAGGTCTCTCTCTGTGTGTCAGGCCAGCCCTGGGTCTGAATGAAGCTCAGGGCACAGCCCTGTGAGCAGAAAGGCCCCTGGCTGGGCTTAGAGGAGGTCAGCATAGCTCAGAGAAAAGGGAAGCTTGTGGGGGTGTCTAGAGGGCTGGGGTCAGAATGCCAGGAGGTAGTGGCCTGGAGAAACCCTGTGTTTCAAAAGCAAAGAGCTAGGGGATAGAAAGTTATGGGCAAAGGACATTTCATCTCTATGAAACACAGCCCAGGCAGCCCAAAAGGTAGAAGGGAAGGACTAGAGGTCAAAGAATTTGAGACTCCACGCATCACCCACATTCCTGTATCTCACGCATGACTCATGAGTCACAGCTGGATCTGAGGGCCAGCCAGACTCATCTATAAGGAGGGTCAGTCACCTCACAAATTACCCCAGTGAGTACAAAGGACAGAATTGCTACCCTGGAGGAGCATCTAAAGGATGCTCAGTATAGTCACTTGGGAAAAAAATTTACATATTGCTTCTTCATGCTACATTAATTCCTATAATGGGACTCTGTGGGTGGGTGACCTGGTGGACCTAAAAAGATGACAAGATGTTTGTCTCTGAGCACATCGCATCCTCCCTCCATGAACCGAGATGCCCGGCATTCACACGCAAAGAAAGCCGATGAAGAAAAGGGAGAACAGAAAGAAAGGGATTGGAATGGTGACCCAATATGACCCATTTACACAGGTAACCCTTCTTTTTCTACCATAGTAATATGTCCTTCTTCAGAAGGACACTGAACAAACTGTATTTGTTATAGAAATAGGAAAGCATGATTGGGAGGTCTATTCGTAGATTTAATTTAAAACAGTTTCCTAACAACATCAAAAAATAGAAACTTAAAGTATTTGAACCATGTCTCCTGCTGGAAAGTGGTAAACGAATGCATGCTTGAAGTTGAACCTGGTCTCTAAGGTCTTCAGTTGAGAGTTTCTAACTAAAGGGTATATCTGCTTGCTTCAAAAAATACTTATGTCTGTTGTTCTTGATACAAAAGTCTACACTATCTTTAATAAATAAATAATAGAGTGTTTCTTAAAAGTATGAAATGTAAACTTTGTTGCCTTTTCTGACACACACATTTTAAAAATCGCTTGAACAATGACAGGGCTCTTATGGGAAAGGATGACATGACATATTCAGCAAAGTGGGCAGTTCACTCTGCCACTAGGTTGATGCTATCTTCAAAAAGTGATTCTACAACCCTAATTCAATTCTAAGGACTTGCAATCAAAGAGAACACCGTCTCACACAGGAAAGCTAGATTCCAGGACCGAGAGAACGCGCAAAGGACATTAGATGAAAACGACGAACTGGGTTTATGAGAATAGTATCATGCAAACAAAATACGGCCCACGCTTTTCATTAGCGAATCAAGTTCTCATGTGGTTAAGCAGCCTGTCTCCTGGCATTTAAGGAGAGAAACTCAAAGAGCACAAGCCAGACTTGGCACGTGTTCATACACTCCTGACTCTGTCAACGCGCCATGTGTTTTTCCATTACTGAGAGGTTGCTTGTGTTACAGCAGGGTTTGGGAAGGAGTCTCAGGTCTTCTTCCCTGGAATTGAGGGTCTTGCATGCTTCTCGGGTCTCTCCCCCACCACGTAATAGATTTCCTCCACAGATTGTCACTTTTCCTTCTCACACCTTGGGGATGCCTTTGGGGGGAACGTACCAAGGACATCTGCGGAAATTTCCCATGATAATCAGGCAAGAGTAGGCTCAGATCTGGTCACCAACAGCTACTCTTGTGAAACATCACAGGACCTCCGAGCCAAGAGGAATTTTCCAACCGGGCTGGCAACCAGGACCCCATAATGTCGGAAAGTAGCCTTTCGGGTGACCTGCAGTGATCTAATCCAGCAGAGTATAACTTGGTAGGTATCAACCTTCCTTAACCACCTTCCAAGCATGCTGGAAATCAGAATCAGATCACCTGATAGTAGCCAGTGATAGTTTTCATTGACCTCTAGCAATAAAAGACCTGGAGGAGACTGGAAAAGCTCTAACAGCACAACTGCTGGCATCTTCCATGGACCAGCTCTTCAAAGAGCTAGACCAGTGTCTGATCAGGTGACCATCTCCCAAGTGATCAGATGCAGGGGAGCGTTTCAAATGAGGTCCCAGTGGGAGAATGAGATTCTGAAGCAATAACAAGATCATCATGATTATTTCTAAACACACCAAGGACTCGGCATCATAGGTCAGGGGGCCTACCTGGAGGCTGGTGGAGGTAAGAAACAGGAGGATTACATGAGTTCTCCAAAAATACAGACATGGCATTTATAAATCTATTTTACAGTAACCAGACTCAAGCCGCAGGCCCAGGGCTGGGCCAGACTCCCAACCGAACGTAGCTGGGGGCGATGGGATTTCAAAGACCCTGGAAGCCATGAGGAGCCCTGCAGTGAAAACAAAGGAAAACACAGTTTTGCTTCACAAAATGGGAAATTGTTTAGGGGGAAGGATTGTCAAGAAGTATTCCCAGAAGCTTTGAGGGTCCTGTCTTTGCTGTCCTGTTGCCCTGTGGCTGAACACCAAACGGTGGTCCTTGAAAAGCAACACCATTTCCAGACAGCATCTGCTGCCGCAGGCTGGAACTCTGCCAAGCACACCCTGGGGCGGCTCCCTAAGGCTCATCAAACAACTGCAGGTCCAAGCGGACCACGATCTCTCCCGTGGGAACTTCATGCAGCAGGAGACACTTTGTAACTGGACCCTTGGAACCTTGGTCCTTCTTGATGTCAGCCACGCGGATCTCCGTTCGACCCAAAAAATCTGAAAGAAGAAACACACAGACCCTCCTCAGAGAGGATTCCTTCTCTTCAAGGCAGGTACTTGGTATATTGAGAATGTCCCAGCAAGTTGTTATACTCTTCCTTCTTCCAAAAGGGAGTTAGGTCAGTTTCTGAGAATCCAGGGACTACAATGACAGCATAATTTTTATTGTTTTTATTTTTTTAATAAATTTATTTATTTTATTTACTTAGTTTTTGACTGCATTGGGTCTTTGTTGCTGCGCGCGGGTCCTCTCCAGTTGCGGCGAGCAGGGGCTACTCCTCGTTGCAGTGCAGGGTCTTCTCATTGCAGTGGCTTCTCTTGTTGCACAGCACGGGCTCTAGGCACATGGGCTTCAGTAGTTGTGGCATGCAAGCTTGGTAGTTGTGCCTTGGGGGCTCTAGAGTGCAGGCTCAGTAGCTGCTCTGCGGCATGTGGGATCTTCCCGGACCAGGGCTTGAACCCTTGTCCCCTGCATTGGCAGGCGAATTCTTAACTACTGCGCCGCCAGGGAAGCCCAGCATAATTTCTAAATGAAGTGAAAACAAAAACGTACCAGGATGGGGATGACGGAGAGTCCAGAAGGAGCTCAAAACACACACTTTCCTCACACGCGAGGATCCCCAAAGGGCTATGAGCTTCCTGGGAGGCAATGCAGAAACAGATGTCCTATCAGCTGCACAATATGCAACTTACATGAAATTTAAAGAAATTGCCCAGAAGAAAGTCGGCTATTTCTGGGACAAAAATTGGACAGTAGTTTCTCCCAGGGGTTGTCCCAGGAACATGCTTCGTGATGTTACACTCCTTTTCGAAAAGTCAAGGATGGTGAACAAGGGCTGGTCCTTATAATGCACCACTGTAAGTGCCAGAGAGCAAACTCGAGGGTGTGGGGAGGAGGTGACAGCATGGGAGCTGCATGCTCCTGGGACCATATGCTCCCAGGACAATCTCAACACCACTTTTTATCAAATACTGAGTGTCAGTATGAGAATGGATGTGAGCGTGTTTGAAACCATTTTTGATGCTGTGCAAATGCACAATGGTGTTAAACGGGCCTCCAGACCATTAACTCCTTCATTTTTTCATTCAACAATTAGTTTTTGGAATATCCTATGATCCAGGAACACTTGTACAGGAAACAGCTTTTCTTTCAACGGTTAAAACCTGGGAATTTTTTCTGGTGGAAGATACCGGTTTATTTTGCCCCTTGTGCATTTCATGGAAATGATCTTTGAAGTAAGAACAATACTAGGATTTGCGATTTAAACTCTAGTGGAGCTGCCATTGTGTCGTGGTATTTCACTACTACAAAAAAAAAGAAATCCAACCTCAAGCCTTGATTTATCAGAATAAAAACTGCCAGTGAGGGACTTCCCTGGTAGCTCAGTGGTTGAGAATCCACCTGCCAATGCAGGGGACACGGGTTCAATCCCTGCTCTGGGAAGGTCCCACATGCCGCGGAGCAACTAAGCCTGTGTACAACAAGTACTGAGCCTGCGCTCTAGAGCCCGTAAGCCACAACTAGTGAGCACGCTCGCTGCACCTAGAGAAAGCATGTGCGCAGCATGGAAGACCCAACGCAGCCAAAAATAAATAAATAAAATAAATAAATTTAAAAACAAATTGCCATTGAAACACAGTGCTTAAGAGCCCAGACTTAAGAGTCAGATTGTTCTGGTCATGTTCTAACATTTAGCCAGCTATGTGACCATCTTTGGGCAATAATTAATAGTAACTAATTCACAATGAGATAATTCATATAAAAGTACTAAAAGACAAAAGCCACGTGGAGCAATTTAAGCCTTGCACAGATTATGCCTGCACTGGACCCTCACTCCTAGCACTTAATTTTACTCCTTTGAATATAATTAAGTTGAGACCGCAATCTTTAAACTTACTCTCTTATTTTTGTTGGGTTGAGGAAGAGAGAGAGAAGTTTCTCAGAATCATTGCCAGTCCCATTTTTTTCCCAGGCTCAAGCAGAAACAAGAAGTTGGTTGAAGGGATGATGCATCCAACACAATTCCATCCCTTTAATTAACCAGAAATGTCACCCAAAGGGCACTGATTGATTCTGCCACATTTTTTGTGGGCTACTGTTCTTCTTGCTCTACTGGCTAGTTTTATGAATTTTCACCATAGCTTTTAGCCAAGAACTAAAGAATTGGGCGGAGGCTTTGTGGTATAGCTCTCTCTGCATTTACTTGCTTTGGGGAAGCACAGGACCATGGTCTTTGTCTAGGGCAGCTGGACCACTCTAGACCAAGCATGCTTTGTCCACCTTCTCCGAGACAACCCGGCATCAGTGAAGGCCTCTTTCCAGGGGATGCTGAGTCTTGTCTTATGCCAACCTCATCTCTCTGGCAGGAAGCCCAAGAAATTCTGGGCACTAAGTTCCCAGGTAGAAAATATTTATCCATGAAAGCCAAGTGACAGCAAAAGGGGAAGGGTGCCTCGGGGCTGCTTTTTACTCACCGTCTGGAGAGAACTGGTCCCTCTCAAACACGGTGATGCAGAGGACCTCCTGCTCCAGGTCTTTGATGAAGAACTGGCAGTTGGAATTCCACTTGGGGTTCAGAGTGTCCTGGATTGTCTTGGTGATGTGACACTGGGAGCCCATGGTCACCTCGCAGTACGGGTTACTCTTTCCTAGAGGGAACAGAGCCTGCTTGGCTCCCGCGTGCCACCCAGCTCTCCTGGGTGAGCGTGGTGGGGTCACAGTCATGTGGCAGCTGTCCCCGCTACACCCCTCATTTTGATCTCACTCCAATGCCACACTTAATAAGCTGCATAAAATGGAGAATCCAGGCGGAAACTCACAGAATCCAGCATCATACTTAAAGTATACTACTTAACTATTCATAATACTTAAATAATTACATTAGTGGGCTTCAAAACTAAGCCTTTCCTGCCTCCTCACTTTAGTCCTAGATTGTGTCAAAACCACAGTCATCCCTCAGTATCCACGGGGACTGATTCCAGAACCCTCCACAAATACCCAAATCCTCAGATGCTCAAGTCCCTTAGATAAAATGGTATAGTCTTTGCTACCCACATCCTCCCATATACTTTAAATCATCTCTAGATTACATGTAACACCTAATACAATGTAACTGCTATGTAAAACGTTGCCGGTGTGTGGCAAATTCAAGTTTTGCTTTTTGGAAAGTTTTCGAATTTTCTTCGAATATTTTCCATCAGCAGTTGGTTGAATCCGCAGGTTCAGAACCTGCAGATACAGAGGGGCTGACTGTATTGTGAAAGGGCAGCCACTCAGATCTCTCTCGAAAGCAAAACAGTGGAAAAGAATTTTTAAAAAAATTTTTTTAACAAGTGCTACAAAAACCAAGTCTGGAAGGAAATTGAGGATTCTGGAAATAGCACATTTGTTTTAAAGCCAGGTGGAGGGGATGCAGAAAAGGCTTCCACCACTAATATGTGCTAGAGGGGGCCTCTTGGGTCCTTACCGTGTGACCGACAGGGTTTCAGTTCAATGCCCTCAACCACGTTCACCATCAACCTTCCAATGCCTGTGGCCCTTTGGGAACGGACTATGACAGCAGGAGAAACAACACAAAATGCTCCTGTTTAGGATTTGCTGCCTTTCTGGTTTGCCTCATGATCCGTCTTATACTCCCCTGAAAGAACAATTCCCCAGCCCTACCCCGCCTTGAATTCTTGCTTCCTTGATCCTGGAATCTGCCCTCCACCCCTCACCCTGCACCCCGCTCTCCCTCTTCCACCTGCCTGCCCCCTCAGGCTCTCCCCTACCCCCAGGCCCATCTTCCAGCTCTAAGGGTTCTAGGCACAACCAAATGGCTCTCTGCCGCCACTCTGCGGGATCCCAGGCCCCCCTGCTCAGCGATGCATTTACCCAGGTACGCCTTCTCCCGCTTCTTCTTCTCTGTCTCTATGTAGAGTTCAGAAGCAGCTTTGATTTTCTGCACCCAAGCGGTCCTTGGAAAGGAAGAGACAGAATGGTGCCAAACAGAACTCAGGCTCCAGGTCTGTACAAATTCAGTTTCTAGGACTCTGCCTTGTTCGTTTGATTTTTACAACAAACGCTCAGCAAAGAAAGTCTGGTTTTATGTCCCATGGTGCTAATCATGATTTCTTCCATGCACAACAAAGGCACGAGTGACATTTTTACTGATGTACTCAAGACCTGAGTTTGCGTCCCCGTGGAAGAAAATCTATGATGATAAATGCTGCCCTGGAGGAGATGTTGGCAACACCTCCTCTTCCTTCCTTCTTGAAAAGCATCACATATTTGCCTAATCCAATAAGGCCAGAAGGATTTCTCTTACTAAACCATCCAAGGAAAGAAACCATTTCCCAGATAAGGAACCACTTTCTGTGAAAGAGCACACACACGCTGGGGAAAGCATCTTGGCTTTCCCCAACATCTTGGCGTGATGTTTTCGCCTTCCTTTTCCCGAGAAGCATATGCATGACGACTTTAGCCAATTTCCTGCTTTGGGGCACAAATGCTCTTGGAACGCTGTAGGTCTTATGTCAAGTTCACCTTTCAGAAAATAATCTGTTTCATTTGGCTCAGGGGCAGAACCTTCAAGATGAGATTAAAGCAAAAATGCCCATAGTTCTAGGATCCAGAATGTCTGTCCAGGGGAGCCAGCTGAGGAGTGGGGGGTCAGGATTAGGTGGTCCTATCAATCCCCAAATCACTTTCCTATTAGTTTCTGCCACCTGGGAAACCTTGGGAAATGAGATGCTTCATTTATCTCAAATTCTGACAATTGCTTTTTTAAAAATTCTCAAGCAAAATTCATTTCAATGCATTTTACTTTGCAGAATTCATGCCATGGGTCAAACTTCTGAGAGGCTCTAGAAAAACGTATTAAGACCGCCCCACCCTCATGCCCCCGCCCCACCTCCAGCCAGAGGGGATGGCATTGCAACTGAAGGAACGTTGGGACCTGCTGATTAATTAAATATGCCACGTCTGTCCTACACCTGGTGGGACCTGGGCGCCCAGTGCCGGTGAGGAGGCAGGTCTTACCTTTCGTTTATGCTTTCTGCTCGGAGCGTGTAGACTCGGTCAATGTGGGAAATGTGGAAGATGGGTTCATCCCCGGAAGGGTCAGTGGGTAATTTTACTAGAACCTCATTCAGGAAAATAGGCTGAAAAATAATGCACAGCCATTACTAAACCAGACTGGGGGCCGTGTATTGCAGTAAAGTATGAGTATGTGTGTGTGCTTACGTGCACGTGTTCTAATAAACTAGACTGAGGGTGAGGGTGTGTGTGTGTATGTGTGTGTCTGCGGCGGGGGTGGGAGGGTGTTTCAGTAAACTATACCAGAATAATGATTTTGTGTTCATACTAACTTTCAGATACTGCAAATTATAAATATGGATTTCCCCCCTCCATTTTGCGGGTATTTTTAAAGTCCTCCAGAATAAGAACTGATGGGTCTGTTTTTCTCATAGTATATCCTAATCAGCAGTCTCCATCAATTGTACCTCCAAGCAATTCTCTCCAAGTTGTTCATACAAAGCTGCTAGTGACAATCTACATAAGTACATTGTGCTTTTTCCCAAAATAAAGCTAACTGCTGCTTCAGAGAAAATTCTTCTGTGAAAATACCCACACAGAGACAAGTTTAGAAAAACAATATCCCATGACACGAAGACACACAAACACAGCCAGGGCTTCCCTGGTGGCGCAGTGGTTGAGAGTCCGCCTGCCAATGCAGGGGACGCGGGTTCGTGCCCCGGTCTGGGAAGATCCCACATGCCGCGGAGCGGCTGGGCCCGTGAGCCATGGCCGCTGAGCCCGCGCGTCCGGAGCCTGTGCTCCGCAACGGGAGAGGCCACAAAAAGGAGAGGCCCGCGTACCGCAAAAAACAAACAAACAAAACAAAACAAAAAACACAGCCATGCACGTAGAAGCAGACCAAATAAAGGGCTTAGGAAAATTCTCTAGACGTTGACTATTTAGATTGGCTTTTGCTGGAAAAAGGTGAGGGGCACAGATGTTCCAAACCATCTTGAGAAGTTTGGAGGGAGATCTGGGAATGTTCGGGAAGTGGGTGCTTGAGTTCTAGTCTCGAGCTTTCCCACACCTGCCACACTAGACCGGGAACCCCACCAGGGCAAGGCATACCTTCAACACATCTGGGGGACCCAGTAGCCACTTGACAGCTAATAGATGTTTCGTTGTTCCTTTTCTGATACTGCTGGACCCATGATGCTGTGGTCACCCTAAATCCTGCCTCAGCCCCTGCACTTCCTGTATGCCACAGCCCCCAAACCCTGCTGAAATGCTCCTTTTGGAAACTTCCTCCTCCCCCAAATGTCAACCCTGATGTTGCAATCTAGAATCAAACTTACGGTTTTGTACATTTTATACTGCAGGTTCGATTTGGGGCTGAAGACTTTGTCAGTGCCCGAAGAGCCCAGGGGCTTTATGATTTGGGTCAGCAGGAGGAAGTCGTTGAAGAGGAAGCCATACAGTTCCTTGTTGCTCTTGGCCTTGTAGAGTTTCCCACTGTGCAGAAACTTGCGTGGTCCCAAGCAATTGGTCACTGAATTGAACACAAGTTGCTGAGAAAGGAAAACAAAACCCAAAGAAGACACGATGAAGTGAGGTCATTTTTTTGGTTTGTTTTTCTGCATCTGGAAGCATGGACTCCATCAGAATCTGAGGCCTGTAACTTAAACTCAAATCAAGGAATGTTTTGAAAACTTCAGGCAGGGACTTTTGGAGCCAAGAAGCCAAAGTCGTGGTTCTGGAGATTCCATGTGTCAAGATAACTTTGGCTATAATCTTAATGCTTTTCCTTGAGGTCTGCTCAGTGTCTCAGGGCGACTGGTGCTTTTCTCCCTTGTACTTATTGGGGAAACTGGGCAGCAGGAAGAAAACACTCAGCCCTCTCCCTCCTTGATGGGTATGTGCTGTGTGCAGGCTAGTCTGCCGGAGGTGGCGTGAACCAGCTCCAATGATGGCCCTGCACAGGCTCAGACAGTCCTACGCGGTTCTGGAAAGCAGCAGCGACTCTCTCTGTACAGTTCCACAGGACAAATGCTACTTTCCAAGGCTCAGCTTGAGTCCAGGCCCCTACCACATGGGTGGACTACAAAACTCAGTGGTGCTGACAGATGCCTCAAAGCCAAGCAGAACAGACACTGTTGGTGTCCATTAAATCTCACCCAACTCACTGGTCCTGAAAATGTGAAGGGGACAGGTCATCCCCCTGGGCTCTATCATCTCATGCTCTATCATTCCCCCTGGGCTCCATCATCTCCTGTGAGCAGGTTCTAAAGGGGCAGATGGAGACTGTAGAAGATATGACCCCACTAAGGCCCCCCTTTTGGATAGCGGGGGAGAGACTGAGGGAGGGGAAGGCCACAGCTGTGCCCAGGAAGTGATACGATCCAGGCAGGAGTCAGAACTTCAGGTCTCCACCTGCCCACACTTGGGCCCCAGGGGTATCCTCCATCCAGCAGCCTTCAAGGCTGAGGCTCTCTCCAGAGCTATGCACCCTACAGACCTCCCTGAGAAGAGTATTAATGAAGAGGCGACAGTTCACAACACACATTCCCCAAGAGATGCTGCTGGCCACCTGTCTGCCTCCAGTGTGGGAGAAAGAATCAGTGGGGCCTCTATGACCAGAGACCTATAGGCAGCAAGGAAGAGTGACCAGTTCACTCTGTTCTCAGGTACAAGGAGGGACGAGAGCCTCTAACCTCCCACTGCGGTTCTGAGGGAGCCCCAAGGACTGAAGGTGACACCACAAAGGGAGCCTTCAAAGGATGTCAATCTAGCCCTTCTTACTCACCAAGAGAGAGTTCAAGCCACTTGGGGGCAATGAATCTAGCAATTCACTTGGATGACATAGAGGTGAGGTGGTTTATTCACACTCAAAGGTTAGAGCCTCCAACTGGCCAGGCTAACACTGAACATATGTGAATTGGGAACAGTCTTGATAGTTCTTGATCTTAAGACAAGAATGCCAAAGTGGCATTTATTTGAAACTTAATCACCGGTGTGTGTCCAGATCTGGGCCAGGAAACGGAAGCCAACATGCCCCCTCCCCACGATCGTGAACCCTGACTGTACAGACAAAACAGACCATACAGAAAGCTGGTGTACAATAGCCAGGAAGGATCGATCACTAAAGAAGGACAACAGTCTATTTCAAAGAGGGTATATACATCACAAAAAAGCAAATGACAAGAGTTTATTTTATTCTTAATGTTTTGAGGGGTTTTTTTTGGCCGTGCCATGTGGCATGCGGGATCTTAGTCCCCCAAGCCCATGCCCCTGCAGTGGAAGTGTGGAGTCCTAACCACTGGACCACCAGGGAATTCCCTATTCTTAATGTTCTAAGATGAAGACCCAGGCCTCACTGAGTCCCGTGACTACAGCCCTAAGACTCAGGGAAGGACCCCTTTAAAAGTGTACAGCGAGGGGAACTCCCCAGTGGTCCATTGGTTAGGACTCTGTACTTTCACTGCTGGGGCTGGGTTTGATCCCTGGTCGGGGAACTAAGATCCTGCAAGCCATGCAGTGTGGCAAAAAGAAAGACAGAGAAAAAAAAAAAAGAAAGAAAGAAAGAAAGAAGATAGGGAACTTTGAAAAAAAAAAGAAAAAGTGCATAGTTGCACTTCAGGCTGGCAGATTCAGGAGCTGTTCAAGTCTACTGTCTTCAGGATCAAGTTAATGCTCCTTGGAATGATACACAGCCCTTCCTTGCCCTGGCTTCAACTTGCCTTAAAGCTTATCACCTATCACCCTACATTGCTCACCCAAGTCCTGCACAGGCTATGCCCTCCACTGAAATGCCCTCCCCCTGGATTCTCTCCTGGAGAGGTATCTTCATCCTTCAACACCCAGCCTAGTGTCACCTTCTCCAACATGTCCCTGAATCCCTCCACGACAGTTCCTTCCTCCATGAGTGTCCAACAGCACTTGGCACCTAGATCTGCCTCATAATGTCTCACATTGTGTGGTAAAAATTGGTTTGATCCCTCTACTTGGTCCAGGACTGTAGGCTACTCGAGATAGTGTAGGTCACATCTTATTGATTTCCATGTCCTCAGTGTTTAGTACTGAGCAAGGCACATGGGCAGGTGCTCAGTAAATGTTTATTGAATGAATGAATGAATAAGTAAGCCAACCAACCAGTGAATGCCCCTGGATTGCTTATCAACACAGTTCCAAAATGGGAACCCACATCCATCACCTCGGTTTCCACATGGCTGCTTCCATAACTTGGTTATCCCACACCTTCGCGGAAGGGGGACAGGAGGCAGGGCAGGGAGGAAGCAGTGGTGTAACTTCCTCAGGTAGTGAATGCCTTTGAAGCTTGTAAGAAGGAAGGAGCCACAGGGAGAGTGGGTGAGGGAGACAGTCTGCCTGGGCATTTTGGTAAACCCTAGTCAATGGTGTGTGTGCATGAATGTGTGAATGTATGTGTGTATCTGTGTGTGTGTACAGAGGCAAAGAGAAAGAGAGTGAGAACAGGCAGAAAGAATGAATGAGACCAAAGTAAAGATAAGGGACAAGAAGAGAATCAAATACTACAGGAGAGACTCTGTTTCTGGTAGTATGGTGGACTAGAGTGTGACTCACCCAGTGAAAAATTTCAGAACCGAATAAAATATAGAACTGTAGTTTTTAAATGCAAGTGAAGTGGTAATAATTAAAAATGAAAATAAGAAATTTGCAGAGGCCAAAAACAGCATGAACATGTGAACCCTGGAAGATAAACAAGCCCCTAAGCTGGCTTTAGCCCTGAGAGTCTTTCTTAAATCTGGTGACCTTAAGCTTCCATTTTAAAGGCTATGGAGGGTGCAAGAGACAGGAGATATATCCAGGGCCCACATGAGATAATAGGAGATCCCAAAAAGCTGGACTCCAAAGGAAGAATGACAAGTAAACTCAGCACAGAAGGGATGAGCAAGAAAACTTGCTTGTTTTTGAACTTGGTGTAAGTGGAGGGAAAAAAAATGTCCCTGAGAATTTGTAACCACAATGCAGTTCTCACTTAAGTTTACAACCACAATTCACACACTAGTGTGATCTGAAAATCCCTCTATATTTAATTTAGGGTGATCCTGGTAGCTAGCAATCCTTGCAGGAGGAATACAACTTCAGACCTCAAAGATCCCACAAATAAAGTTCCAAGGAATGTTGAGCTCACAATCAAAAATCAAAGTACATACAGAGAAACAGACATGTGTGGTGAGAACTAGCAGAAGCAACAGACAAAACAGTGAAACTTGTAACCTGAGTTAATGGAATGATCAGATCTGAAATATATAAGAATATATCTAAAATGTGTTAGGAAATAAATGAGAAGCATGGTCATTTGTGAAAAGAACAAGACAGGAAAGAAACCAGCAGATTAGAGAAAATAACTAGAATGCTGGAAAGGGTAAAAGAAAATAATTGAAATAAAAACTCAGTAGATTAGAAGCAGCTGGAGAGAGAATTAGCAAACTGGAGGCCAACGGGGAGGACAATTCATGTTTTTTTCTCATCCTCCTTCAGGCCAGTTGCCAAGGCTCAGTGGGGGACACCCAGGTCACACCCTAAGGCACTACCTCAGACAGGCCTTCACACTGCACATGGGCCTGGATCCACTCCAGCCGGTCCGAGTTCTCCTTCTCCCGCACCCCTTCGTTCACCTGGGAGCACAGCTCCTCTGCCTTCTCCAGGGCGTGTTTCAAGTGGCTGTGGTCTGGGTGGTTTTCAGGAGTGTTTTCCAGGATCTACATTGGAGAACAGAAGACAACATCCTTAGGCTGTGTGGGTGAGCCTGTGGTTCACTGTCCTGGAAGGCCAGACCCAACAGAGGCAGGGCATAGCACAGACCTTTCCTGAACAGTGCCCACAAGAGCAACTGCAGCTCTAAGCACCCACCTTGGCAATGACATGGAGAGAGATGACCACTCTTTGTTGGCAGGGGACCCTTGGTGGGCAGGGGCTGCCACATTATCTATACTTGGGGTATGAGGAGGGCAGTGGCTACAGCAAGGGCAATACTGCACCACATGTGGCTTTCTCCCTGGAGAATGGCTCTTTCCTGGGTTCATGCACAGCTGTAGGCATCTATGGACCCATGGAACTGCATGCTAATGGGTGCATCTGAGCAAAGGCATTTTTCTGGATAAATTATTCCAAGCCAATGGTTAAACATGCCAGCTCTAGAGCAAGACCTCCTGGGTTAAAATCCCTGCCCTGCCACTGACCAGCCATGATATGGGTCAGTCACATAAATATTCTGAGCCTTATTTTCCTAATATGAAAAATGGGGATACTAATAGCACCTCCTTTAAAAGGTTGTTTGGAGGACTAAATGGCTTGATACAAGTAAAGCACTTTGTAAAGTACCTGGCCCTTTGAAGGTGCTCAGTAAGTGACAGCAGTTACCATCAGACTCTCAAAGGACTTTGAGGACATTGAGAACAGTCATCATGAGGAAAGACACTAAGAATGAAGAAAGATCCTAAGCCATCTTTGCAATGTACTAGGATTATGTTGAGGGTGTACTTGTCCAGGCCTTGTCCATATACAAATAAGTCAAGTGGGCTTTACCCTGAATCATATCTCATCCTTAGGGCATACTTTGGTTTAAAGTCCTAAGGAGGCACCCAATTTGAGGAAAACACCCAATCTGGGTCCTGTGTGTCCACCAATCATCTCCAAACAACAACTCCAGCCCCAGGTGTATCCTGGATGTACATTAGCGTCCCTCTGAAAAGTCCTGATGCCTCAACTCTTACCATATCAGAATCCCCAGGGATGGGACTCAAGAACTGGAATTTTCTAGAGCTCGCTGGGTGACTCTAACATACAGCCAAGACTGAGGACAACTGCTCTCAATGGGAAGCCCACATAGCTGAATTGTGTGGATTCTTTTTTTGTTTGTTTTTTGTTTTTCAAAATGAAAATAGGTTTATGTTTTTTCTCATTGTAAAATTATTATTGTATAAAATTTAGAAAATTTAGAAAGTTATTAAAAACCACCCATAACTGAACCATCTGGAAATAACCTCAGCCTACCGATTCGTTAATACACTCTGCGTAGATATAAATACATATAGTTTAAAAAAAATAAATATTGGATCATGCTACCATACTACACTGTACCATTTTGTACTTGCTTCTTTCCCACTTCATGTCAGTTATAGCAGAGCATTTAGTGTCCACTTTATATGGACCTAGATCATCATTTTATTATTTTTTAATTGAAGTATATAGAGCATCATTTTAAAGTTTCTATAATACGTCATTGTAAGGATGAACCACAATGCATTTAAACAGTTTCCTTCCCATAAAACTTCATGTTTCCAATTTTTCAATATTTCTCTGATCATTTCTTTAGAATAAATTCCTAGAGATGGTAGTGCTGAGCCAAAGAGAATGTGGAGTTTGATCGCCCTCCAAAAGGCTGAACCAGTCTACCTTCCACAAGCAAAGCAGACAACACTGAGGACTCACAATCTTTTCAATATATGCCTACCTGGCAAGCCAAAAGCAGGTCTTTTCTTGTTTGGTTATGCATTTCTTTTATTACCAGAGAATTTGAATTTTGTGTACACTTAGTATGTAACTACACTAAATGATAAAGCTAACATTTATATACGGCTTAGTAGGAGCCAGACATACATATATTCACTCAGTTGATTTCTCACAACCCTATGCCGTAGGTACTATTAGCATACCTATTTTACATATAAGGGAACTGAGGCCCAGAGAAGTTAAGTAACTTGCCCAAAGGCACACAGGAGTGGTACCAAGATTCAAATACAAGCAGCCTGGTCCCTGACATCATTTTTTTAAATTATTTTTTTTAACATCTTTTTTTTTTTTTTTTTTTTTTTTGCAGTATGCAGGCCTCTCACTGCTGTGGCCTCTCCCATTGCGGAGCACAGGCTCCGGACGCGCAGGCTCAGCAGCCATGGCTCACAGGCCCAGCCGCACCGCGGCATGTGGGATCTTCCCGGACCGGGGCACGAATCTGTATCCCCTGCATCGGCAGGCAGACTCTCAACCACTGCACCACCAGGGAAGCCCTTTTTAACATCTTTATTGAGGTATAATTGCTTTACAATGTTCTGTTAGCTTCTGCTAACAAAGTGAATCAGCTATACATATACATATATCCCCTAATCTCTTCCCTCTTGCTTCTCCCTCTCACCCTCCCTATCCCACCCTCTAGGTGGACACAAAGCACTGAGCTGATCTCCCTGTGCTATGCTGCTGCTTCCCACTAGCTATCTATTTTACATTTGGTAGTGTATATATGTCCATAACACTCTCTTACTTCGTCCCAGCTTACCCTTCCCACTCCCTGCATCCTCAGGTCCATTCTCAACATCTGTGTATCAATTTACATTCCCACGAACAGTGTAAGAGTGTTCCCTTTTCTCCATGCCCTCTCCAGCATTTATTGTTTGTACATTTTTTGATGATGGCCATTCTGACTGGTGTGAGGTGATACCACATTATAGTTTTGATTTGCATTTCTCTAATGATTAGTGATGTTGAGCATCCTTTCATGTGTCTGTTGGCAATCTGTATATCTTCTTTGGAGAAATGTCTATTTAGGTCTTCTGCACATTTTTGGTTTTGGTTGTTGTTGTGTTTTTTTGTTTTTTTGAATTTTATTTATTTTTTTATACAGCAGGTTCTTATTAGTCATCAATTTTATACACATCAGTGTATACATGTCAATCCCAATTGCCCAATTCATCACACACCACCACCACCATATCCCCACCGCTTTCCCCCCTTGGTGTCCATATGTTTGTTCTCTACATCTGTGTCTCAATGTCTGCCCTGCAAACCAGTTCATCTGTACCATTTTTCTAGGTTCCACATACCTGCATTAATATATGATATTTGTTTTTCTCTTTCTGACTTACTTCACTCTGTATGACAGTCTCTAGATCCATCCACGTCTCAACAAATGACCTAATTTCATTACTTTTTATGGCTAAGTAATATTCCATTGTATATATGTACCACATCTTCTTTATCCATTGGTCTGTCGATGGGCAATTAGGTTGCTTCCATGACCTGACTATTGTAAACAGTGCTGCAATGAACATTGGGGTGCATGTGTCTTTTTGAATTATGGGTTTCTCTGGGTATATGCCCAGTACTGGGATTGTTGGGTCATATGGTAATTCTATTTTTAGTATTTTAAGGAATCTCCATACTATTCTCCATAGTGGCTGTATCAATTTACATTCCCACCAACAGTGCAAGAGGGTTCCCTTTTCTCCACACCCTCTCCAGCATTTGTTGTTTGTAGATTTTCTGATGATGCCCATTCTAACTGCTGTGAGGTGATACCTCATTGTAGTTTTGATTTGTATTTCTCTAATTCTTAGTGATGTTGAGCAGCTTTCCGTGTGCTTCTTGGCCAACTGTATGTCTTCTTTGGAGAAATGTTTATTTAGGTCTTCTGCCCATTTTTGGATTTGGTTGTTTGTTTTTTAATATTGAGCTGCATGAGTTGCTTATATATTTTGGACATTAATCCTTTGTCTGTTGATTCATTTGTAAATATCTTCTCCCATTCTAAGGGTTGTCTTTTCGTCTTATTTATGGTTTCCTTTGCTGTGCAAAAGCTTTGAAGTTTCATTAGGTCCCATTTGTTTATTTTTGTTTTTATTTCCATTACTCTAGGAGGTGGATCAAAAAGATCTTGCTGTGATTTATGTCAAAGAGTGTTCTTCCTATGTTTTCCTCTAAGAGTTTTATAGTGTCTGGTCTTACATTTAGGTCTCTAATCCATTTTGAGTTTATTTTTATGTATGGTGTTAGGGAGTGTTCTAATTTCATTCTTTTACATGTAGCTGCCCATTTTCCCAGCACCAATTATTGAAGAGACTGTCTTTTCTCCATTGTATATCCTTGCCTCCTTTGTCATAGAGTAGCTGACCATAGGTGCATGGGTTTATCTCTGGGCTTTCTATCTTGTTCCATTGATCTATATTTCTGTTTTTGTGCCAGTACCATATTGTCTTGATTACTGTAGCTTTGTAGTATAGTCTAAAGTCAGGGAGTCTGATTCCTCCAGCTCCACTTTTTCCCCTCAAGGCTGCTTTGGCTATTCGGGGTCTGTTGTGTCTCCATACAAATTTTAAGACTTTTTGTTCTAGTTCTGTAAAAAATGCCAATGGTAATTTGATAGGGATTGCATTGAATCTGTAGATTGCTTTGGGTAGTAGAGTCATTTTTATAATAAAGATTCTTCCAATCCAAGAGCATGGTATATCTCTCCATCTGTTGGTATCATCTTTAATTTCTTTCATTAGTGTCTTACAGTTTTCTGCATACAGGTCTTTTGTCTCCCTAGGTAGGTTTATTCCTAGATATTTTATTCTTTTTGTTGCAATGGTAAATGGGAGTGTTTCCTTAATTTCTCTTTCAGATTTTTCATCATTAGTATATAGGAATGCAAGAGATTTCTGTGCATTAATTTTGTAACCTGCAACTTTACCAAATTCATTGATTAGCTCTAGTAGTTTTCTGGTGGCATCTTTAGGATTCTGTATGTATAGTATCATGTCATCTGCAAACAGTGACAGTTTTACTTCTTCTTTTCCAATTTGTATTCCTTTTATTTCTTTTTCTTCTCTGATTGCCGTGGCTAGGACTCCCAAAACTATGTTGAATAATAGTGGTATGAGTGGACATCCTTGTCTTCTTCCTGATCCTAGAGGAAATGCTTTCAGTTTTTCACCATTGAGAATGATGTTTGCTGTGGGTTTGTTGTATATGGCCTTTATTATGTTGAGGTATGTTCCCTCTATGCCCACTTTCTGGAGAGTATTTTTTATCATAAATGGGTGTTGAATTTTGTCAAAAGCTTTTTCTGCATCTATTGAGATGATCATATGGTTTTTATTCTTCAATTTGTTAATATAGTGCATCACATTGATTGATTTGCATATATTGAAGAATCCTTGCATCCCTGGGATAAATCCCACTTGATCACGGTGTATGATCCTTTTAATGTGTTGTTGGATTCTGTTTGCTAGCATTTTATTGACGATTTTTGCATCTACATTCATCAGTGATATTCATCTGTAATTTTCTTTTTTTGTAGTATCTTTGTCTGGTTTTGGTATCAGGGTGATGGTGGCCTTATAGAATGAGTTTGGGAGTGTTCCTGCCTCTGCTATATTTTGGAAGAGTTTGAGAAGGATGGGTTTTAGCTCTTCTCTAAATGTTTGATAGAATTCACCTGTGAAGCCATCTGGTCTGGGCTTTTGTTGCAAGTTTTTTTTTTCAGTACACGGGCCTCTCACTGTTGTGGCCTCTCCCATTGCGGAGCACAGGCTCCGGACGTGCAGGCTCAGTGGCCATGGCTCACGGGCACAGCTGCTCCGCGGCATGTGGGATCTTCCGGGACCAGGGCACGAACCCGTATCCCCTGGATTGGCAGGGGGACTCTCAACCACTGCGCCACCAGGGAAGCCCTTGTTGGAAGATTTTTAATCACAGTCAGTGCTTGTGATTGGTCTGTTTATATTTTCTATTTCTTCCTGGTTCAGTCTCAGAAGGTAAAATTTTCTAAGAATTTTACCATTCTTCCAGGTTGTCCATTTTATTGGCATATAGTTGCTTGTAGTAATCTCTCATGATCTTTTGTATTTCTGTATTTCTGCAGTTGTTACTACTCCTTTTTCATTTCTAAGCCTATTGATTTGTCTTCTCCCTTTTTTTCCTGATAAGTCTGGCTAATGGTTTATCAATTTTGTTTATCTTCTCAAAGAACTAGCTTTTAGTTTTATTGATCTTTTCTATTGTTTCCTTCATTTCTTTTTCATTATTTCTGATCTGATTTTTATGATTTCTTTCCTTCTGCTAACTTCGGGGTTTTTTTGTTCTTCTTTCTCTAACTGCTTTAGGTGTAAAGTTAGGTTGTTTATTTGAGATGTTTCTTGTTTCTTGAGGTAGGATTGTATTGCTGTAAACTTCCCTCTTAGAACTGCTTTTGCTGTATCTCATAGGCTTTGGGTCGTCATGTTTTCATTGTCATTTGTTTCTAGGTATTTTTTGATTTTCTCTTTAATTTCTTCAGTGATCTCTTGGTTATTTAGTAGTGTATTGTTTAGCTTCCATGTATTTGTATTTTTTACAGTTTTTTCCCTATAATTGATATCTAGTCTCATAGAGCTGTGGTCAGAAAAGATACCTGATACAATTTCAATTTTCTTAAATTTACCAAGGCTCGATTTGTGACCCAAGATATGGTCTATCCTGGAAAATGTTCCATGAGCACTTGAGCAGAAACTGTATTCTGTTGTTTTTGGATGGAATGTTCTATAAATATCAATTAAGTCCATCTTGTTTAGCGTATCATTTAAAGCTTGTGTTTCCTTATTTATTTTCATTTTGGATGATCTCTTCACTGGTGAAGGTGGGAGGTTAAAGTTCCCTACTATAATTGTGTTACTGTCGATTTCCCATTTTATCGCTGTTAGCATTTGCCTTATGTATTGAGGTGGTCCTACATTGGGTGCATAAATATTTACAATTGTTATATTTTCTTCTTGGATTGATCCCGTGATCATTATGTAGTGTCCTTCTTTGTCTCTTGTAATAGTCTTTATTTTAAAGTCTATTTTATCTGATATGAGAATTGCTACTCCAGCTTTCTTTTGATTTCCATTTGCATGGAATATCTTTTTCCATCCCCTCACTTCCCGTCTGTATGTGTCCCTACAGACTTCTGTCTGTAGGTCTGAAGTGGGTCTCTTGTAGACAGCATATATATGGGTCTTGTTTTTGTATCCATTCACCCAGTCTATGTCTTTTGGTTGGAGCATCTAATCCATTTACATTTAAGGTAGTTATCGATATGTGTGTTCCTATTACGATTTTCTTAATTGTTCTGGGTTTGTTATTGTAGGTCTTTTCCTTCTCTTGAAGATGCTGCTTAGAGAAGTTTAGCATTTGTTGTAAAGCTGGTTTGGTGGTGCTGAATTCTCTTAGTTTTTGCTAGTCTGTAAAGGTTTTAATTTCTCTGTTGAATCTGAATGAGATCCTTGCTGGGTAGAGTAATCTTGGTTGTAGGTATTTTCCTTTCATCACTTTAAATATGTCCTGCCACTCCCTTCTGGCTTGCAGAGTTTCTACTGAAAGATCAGCTGTTAACCTTGTGGGGATTCCCTTTTTATGTTATTTGTTGCATTTCCCTTGTTGCTCTTAATATTTTTTCTTTGTATTTAATTTTTGATAGTTTGATTAATATGTGTCTTGGCATGTTTCTCCTTGGATTTATCCTGTATGGGACTCTCTGTGCTTCCTGGACTTGATTAATTATTTCCTTTCCCATATTAGGGAAGTTTTCAGTTATAAGCTCTTCAAATTTTTTCTCAGTCCCTTTCTTTTTCTCTTCTTCTTCTGGGACCCCTATAATTCGAATGTTGGTGCATTTAATGTTGCCCCAGAGGTCTCTGAGACTGTCCTCAATTCTCTTCATTGTTTCTTCTTTATTCTGCTCTGCGGTAGTTACTTCTACTATTTTATCTTCCAGATCACTTATCCGTTCTTCTGCCTTAGTTATTCTGTTATTGATTCCTTCTAGAGAATTTTTACTTCCATTTATTGTGTTGTTCATCATTGTTTGTTTTCCCTTTAGTTCTTCTATGTCCTTGTTAAACGTTTCTTGTACTTTCTCCATTCTATGTCCGAGATTTTGGATCATCTTTACTATCATTACTCTCAATTCTTTTTCGGGTAGACTGCCTATTTCCTCTTCACTTGTTTGGTCTGGTGGGTTTTTACTTTGCTCCTTCATCTGCTGTGTGCTTCTCTGCCTTCTCATTTTGCTTAACTTACTGTGCTTGGGGTCTCCTTTTCCCAGGCTGCAGGTTCATAGTTCCAGTTGTGTTTGGTGTCTGCCCCCAGTGGCTAAGGTTGGTTCAGTGGGTTGTGTAGGCTTCCTGGTGGAGGGGACTGGTGCCTGTGCTCTGGTGGATGAAGCTGGATCTTGTCTTTCTGGTGGGCAGGACCACATCCAGTGGTGTGCTTTGGCGTGTCTGTGGCCTTATTATGATTTTAGGCAGCCTCTCTGCTAATGGGTGGGGTTGTGTTCCTGTCTTGCTAGGTGTTTGGCATAGGGTGTCCAGCACTGTAGCTTGCTGGTCTTTGAGTGGATCTGGCTGTTGGCGTTGAGATGGAGATCTGTGGGACAGCTTTTGCCATTTGATATTATGTGGGTCCGAGAGGTCTCTGGTGAACCAGTGTCCTGAACTCAGCTCTCCCATCTCAGAGGCTCAGGCCTGACACCCAGATGGAGCACCAAGACCCTGTTAGCCCCATGGATTTTTTTCATTTCCTCTGTGCTCAGTCTAGTTCCACTTGCTCATAGAGGGCCACATTCAGAGGCCTCCCCCCGGCACTTCAGACCAGACTTTCTCATGGGAAATGGTGACAGTGACACCTCAGCTCAAGGGCAATAGTTGTGACTCTTCTTCTCAGTCCAGTTTCATGTGCTTATAGGGCGTCGTGTGAAGAGGCTTTTTGCCTAACCTGTCAGATCACAGATTCCACAGCAAACTTCTGCTCGACACCTCATTCAAGATGACAACATGTTCCTTACCGCTATTCTACACTCCTCTCAGAAATGTCTAGTTGTATATTTTACCTATTTTTCTATTAGGGTATTTGTCTTTTTCATTCTGAGTTATAAGAGTGCTTGAGATGACCGATAGATAGATAGATAGATAGATAGATAGATAGATAGATAGATAGATAGATAGATAGATATTATAGATAGATAATCCATGTATATTTCAATATCTTCTTATATACTGTTAAAATCTGTTTACTCAGCTTATATCTGTCATTTGTCTTTTAATGCTGTTCATTATATTTTGTTACACAACATTTTTTAAGAAAAATGTTTATTCAAATAATATTAACACATTCTTGATATGCAAGAGTCAAACAACACGGAAGTATAGATAACAACTGTGCTCTATCCCCTTTGCTCTCCTGCCTCAGAGGTAACTGTGCCCAGGCTTAAGGGCACCCCTTTAGTTCCCTTCAGATGTTCCACATACATTTAACAATCACACAGAGTTTTTCCTTGGTTTTGCAAAATGGACCATACTGTTGGATTGCTTGTAAAAGGTTGTTTTGGGTTTTGTTTGTTTTGTTTTGTTTTAACTTAACAGCATTTTCTAGATATCATTCCAGCTAATACAAAAAAGTTTCTTTCATAGTATATACTCAGCACTTTATTTAACTACTCTCCTTAATGAACACCTAGGTTTCTCCCAGAGGAAAAAAAATTTTTTTCAAGTTGCTACAACTCTAAATTCTTTAAAGTTCTGTCTTTGGTGTCATGCTAAGAATTTCTCCACCTCAGTATTATAAAGAATATTTAATCTTAGTATTTTTACAGTTTTCCATATGTATCATAACTGGCCACCTTTAAAAATTCTCTTCTTAGTTTTGCTAGTTTTCAGTTCGTTCTTTTGGGTTCTCTAGGGTAGCAATCATGTTTCTGCAAAGAATGATAATTTGTTTTTTCTTTTTTAATATTTATGCCTCTCAGTTCTTTTCTTGTTTTTGTTTTTCTCCCCATTAGCTAGATCTAGAACACCTATTTTATTTTATTTTTTTTAATATTTACTTTATTTATTTGGCTGCTCCAGGTCTTAGTTGCAGCATGCGGGATCTTTGCTGCAGCATGTGGGCTCTAGTTCCCTGACCAGGGATCAAACCTGGGCCCCTTTCACTGAGAGTGGGGAGTCTTAGCCACTGGACCACCAGGGAAGCCCTTAGAACTTAAAAAGCTTGTTTCCAACTTCAATTCCCAACTAAGTATTGGGGGAAGTAAAGAAGGTTGTTGAGTTAGTTTAATAGTAACTGCCAAGTTGGAGAAAAGGAAACAGTAGATGGAAAACTTCTTTCAAAACTAATTCTTTAACTCAACCAATGTGGCCACAGTGTATTTTGTGGGGTCAAACTGGGCTTGGACTGAGGAACTGGCTTATATGAGAGGGAAATTTGCTACATATAAGGGGATTCAGCATATAAGTAAATCTATTGAGGATAATCAGAGCCAGGCTTCTCATGGAGAAGGGAGTTATATACAGAGAAAGGGGAAAGGCTAGAATAAATTCCATGATACTACATTAGGACAGGAAGTATTGGTGTGAACTCATGGGTTTTAATACATATTATAATATATATATAAATCTTGAAATAAAGATGTTTGCACACTTATGTTATGTAAATATGTGGGTATGAATATATACACATACATATATTGCCTGGCTCGGCACTGAGAGACTCAAAAGGCAACAACACCCCAGTATCAGTGAGCACGCCAGTGTCTAGATCTGGGTTTCTAAATTCTCCACTGAAAGGAACCAGATCTAAAACCTCTCTCCAGCAGCTTTCCTCCCTGTGGTTATAGAATCACAGGCTCAGAGGATGTCTAAGTCTGCTCACTCACTTTACAGATGGGCATGCTGAAACCCTAATTTTTCTTTTCTTTTCTTTTGGTATTGGCTTTCTTAAAATGACAGGACAAAAACAATCATCTAATATCAACATAGAGTATCTCACAATGGCTTTCTGAAGACGAGTGGTGGAAACTATATTTCTTTCTCTCTTTCTTACTAGGAAAACCAAGGCCTAAAGACACTCTGCCTGTATTAGGAAAAGAACTGAGCTCTCATGTTCTGACTTAGAAGGTGGAGGCCACTTGGTTGCACAGCTGAAGGCTGTGTATTACTAGCTCTTTTCACAATAAGCCAGCTTTTCTTTCTGAGTTACCAAGCAGATGCCTCCTGCAGCCTGTTGGTAGAAGATTTCTACACGATAGATACCAGGTGTGTTGGCTGGGGAACCTGCCCATGGCCCCAGATCTCTGACCTGCCGGGAAAGCATTCCTCTACTTGAAAAGGCAAGACAGCTACTTACATTTTTAATGATCAGTGGGTATCTCGTTACCCGTTGCATAGGCTTCAGTATAAAACTAGAGAGTGGCATTCCCTTACAGCGAGGGTCCATGGCCAGTCTCTGCAATAAGAGATTTTTTTAAATGTACTTAAGAAGTTTGCAAAATCTGGTCAGTGACATCAACATCGCTGTTATTCAGGACTCCCCACCCATCACATTGTCTCATTTATCTGAATGACAGCGGAGAAGCCTGGAGCTGGAAGAGCCGGACTGGTTATCCCCCAGCCAGGAGGTGGCACATTCCAGATGGAGAGTGGGACTCTACCTTGGATGTGACTCAGCTGCAGGGTTGACCCCTACTCCCCAGATCCAGTGGACCTTCCATGGGACATGTGGTTCCTTACTTCCAGAGATGAGATTCTGGCTTTACAGAGAATATTTCCTCTGGATACCTACCAAAATTTTATAACATTCCCAGGAGCAAGGAGAGTCACAAGACTATAGGGTCAGAACAAAAATCCCCCTTAAGTCCCAGAGTTGCTGGAAGGGCCTGGCCGGATCTCACTGTCTGTTTTGGGAGAAGCCTGTACCTGCTGGTGGGAGCCCCAGCAGGGTAGGGATGGTGAAGCCGAGACATGAGGGTCGGGCCCCCAGCCCCAGGGTCTGTGGTTGTCTCCACCCTGGACTCCCTGCCTCTTTCCTTCCACCACTTTTGTCAACTTGACTGGAGGACAAGAGTCCTTTTACCTCCAAAAGATGACCCCATCTACAAGTCACAGGGGTTATATGGTGACAGCTCGCAAAGGTTCTGGTCAGGTTCAATGTCTTAGGAACAGGTTTAATGCCATGACCTGGGCCCCAAGCCCTGGGACCTGTCAGTGCCTGAACCTGCTCCAGCCGTGGACACCATTATTCCAGGAAAACTTTGCAGCAGGCAAAGGCATGTCAAAGTCCCACAGGAATGTGGCAGGGAGAGGGGATGAGGGGAGGGGTGAGAAGGGGAGGGGCAACAAGGCCCCTCCTGGGCTGGTGTCAGCATTTCCCTCAAGTTCAAGTACATCCAGTGATGAACTCATCCTGCCTGTGCCCAGGGAGGACCCAGCCCTTGGCTGGAACCCCAGGTGGCCCGTGGCTCCTGGCAGCCCAGTATCTGCTCTCCAGTCTCCAGCCCACCCTAGGCCTACTTCATAGCAGTGTTTCTCCCCTTAGATGCCCCACTCATTGGGTAGAAAATCAGAGCATTTAATATTGAGAAACAGGGCGAGAAAGAAAGAACAAGAACATCTGATGCTACGGCCGAGAAGAGATGGCATTTTCCCCTCCCAATGATGACTCCACAAACTTGGTTACTGGGGGGAGTGGGAAAGGCCTGCCCCCAAAATGCAGGAGGTACAAAGATAAGCCTGTCATTAGTATGATTATTTTGCTGTCTGTTCATCAAAATGTGCCTGTTTAGCAGATGTTATTTTATTCTCTTTTTTCTTCCCCTCTGGGAGAGGTTGGAGCTGATTGCGTGGGCTGGCCTGGCCAGCAGGGACCCACCCCAGCAAAGGGAAGCAGACCCAAAGCCTGGGGTCTCCAGCAGCATGGGGTCCACTTCTGCACAATGTCCCTTGGTGGGCACATGGCTCTCCAGACCCTTGTGATCCTCCAAGGCAGAGGTCCTGGCATTCCACACTCACCCCCATGGGCTTCCTAGAGCTTGAGCCCATCAAAAAGAACCAATTGGAAAAAACCAAAGGGTCCATTGGGATTGCCGGCCATTCCCTTTGCAGGTGAAGGGTAGAGAGCAGCAAAGAACTGAGGATGCTCACATTAAACAGAATAGGAAACCTGAGACCCACCAGCCCTCCTAGGCCTAAAAATGAGATGGAGGATTTAAACCTGTATTCAAATAACACCACTCACACCTGGTCAAGGCAGAGCTTCTAGGCGAGCACTGGTCCCTCCTCTCCAAGCCCACCCCCTTGGTCCCAGCCACCCGCCAGCAAGGGGCAGCCCCTACTCTTCAGCTGGGACCTCACCCTTGGCCTTCAGTAAATGTGTGAATCAGCCCCTCACACGCCCAGCCGCTGGAAGATGGCCACTCGGCAGGGGCAGAGACTCAGCTCAGCCTGGGCTCCTTACTTTGACAAACTCCTTGAAGTCAGGGGCCTCATCTGTCTTCTGCTGGATCAAGGCAGCCCCGTTGAGCTGGCAGCTGCAGAAGCGGATGTAGGGTTGCATGTGTGGCAGCTGGGCGGTCAGGATGTCCCCGATCATCTTCACAGGCATCTTCTCCCCAGACATCTTCTTGCGAACCCTCAGCGCTCTGCACAGAAACATGAGAAGTGAGCGCCCTCTTCACGCTCTCTGACACGTACACAGCACACTTCTAGGTGGTACAGAAATGGGATGTGTGTGAGGGGCACAAACCCAGGGCCACTAAAGCATCTATGTGGCAGACAAGGAACAGAAAAAGAAATGAGTCTAGTGCTACAAAGAGGTATCACTGGGGCATTTTTCTTTGACATGAAGTCTGTTCACTGGCTCTTAGGAAGAAAAGCTTTAAAAAAAAACTTTGCTGAACAAGTCAGCATAAAAGACAATTTTTTCTTGTGGAAATATATGGAATCTTTTTTTTAAAAAAAATAACTCAGACAGGATCCCTGGGTGGATGTCTCACTTTATGGATGATCTGTCCAGGCTGGTATGGCCCCAACACTGAACCTGTTTCCGGGGCCAGTGCTGCCCAAGGGAAGCTGCTGTTGCCAGGGGCCGTGGAGGCTCAATTTCAGACCAAACAAAACGTAATCAAGATGGTAAATCAACTGCCACAGAAAAATAATCCCATAATGTTCATGAAAGCCAGGTATAACTGATTGTCTGAACAATTTGTGCCCTTCTCTGGTTCACTGCTTCATCGCTGTGGCTAATTTGAAGTTGACTGGATTAAGAAGAGTTCTGAAGAAAGAAGCCTATTCATATGATAATGGGTCATAGACTCAAACAATTTACATCCTGGAAGCTGAGAAGGGACGAGAGGGACTGGAAAATGTTTGTTCAGGAGTCCAGCTGCATTCTGAGTGTTCAAGACCATAACAGTCAGGACTGTGCATCCCACCCTTCTAACTCGTATGTCAACTCCTAACCCAGCATCTATAAGAAGGGCATGGCACCGAGCTTTTACGCAGCAAGGATAGCAATGTACTATAAGGGCAGGACCTCGACATATGAGGCCATGGGTGTGTTCTGCCTACCCTAGTGATTATGGATGATGGATGGATGGATGGACAGATAGATGGATGCCTGGATGAATGGAAGGAACAGAATGGTATGATATGGGATTTTTACATAAGGCTGGGAGGATGTTACTGTGAATTCCTCTGGCTGCTTTCAAGGTCATGGGTAGGGCTATATAATTCTAAGGAGGCTCTGCAATCTTAGTATTAAAAACTTCAGATCACTTTATTTTCTTTCTCCTACATTTTTGGTTAAAGAAAAAAAAAATCTTTGGACTGGGCAACAAGCCAAGGAGAAAAACTTTAGGGACAGTGTGTTATGTGGTCCAAACAATGAGCCATTCCCCCTCAAGCAGGTGCCCTTGTGGGGAGAGGTGCTGGTCAGCACTGGCTGCCTGGGGTGTGAGGAGTGGCAGGTTGGTACCCTCAGGATGGCCAGGTGGCCACTGTTCATTGGGTGGGTGTGGAATATCTCCCAGTGTGTATAAATTTGCTCAAGGGTTACGTCACTACCAATTCTGGGGGACGAGAGTGCTGAATAACCATGTTACAAACTTGCTATGGATGAAAATGGGAAGAAATTCCATCATACCATGGTTTTCCAATGAGGAGCAACACAATCTTTCTGCAATGGAATACGAGTACTTTCACCTGCCCCCCTCCTTTTTTTTTTTTTTTTTAATGATGGGGAGAGAAGAAAAAGGGGAAAAAAAAAGATCACACACAGATCATCACTGTCTTGAGGAAGTTAAGCCAGTTCCTGGGTTCTGGAGGCCCATGCTTGGAGAGCTGATTTGTCCAACTGAGAGACAGACCTAAAATCAGGCCCCTGCTACAGACCAGGCACCTGTTAGGTCGAACTGTGAGTCACCTTCTGGGATGTTCTACCACACAGGCAAGGCTTTTGAGGACTGGGTTTGAGTGGGTTGAAACAGGGCACGTCACCAGGCTCAGGGATCACATGACTCCATTGCTGCACCCTCAGCCCTGCCCTTTGGTGAGCTGATTTGTAATCTCATATAAAGGTCTATGGAGTCAAGGTCTTGAACTGCAACAGTAATCAATCAGCTAATGGACATGTCAGAGAGCTTGACATTTGCTGAACGAATGAGTAGCCCTCTGAAGTTCGCAGATCAAGGGGATGGTCAAGAGAGCTGGCGTTTATGAATGTGTCCTAATGTGTCAAACAATTTTTTTAACCTATATGACTTATTATCCCTATTGACGGTTGGGGAAACCGAGGCACGCAGACATTGAGCGACTTGACCAGAGTCACACAGCTCATGGGTGGCAGGAAGCCCTGGTCTCCAGAGCCCACAGTCTGTAAGCACTGCATGTGAGGACAAGCACCGTGCCCAGCCCCGCCTCCCCTCAAGCTGCTCAGGGCTCCTGGCCTGTCCTCATTCCAGAAGCAGCTCCCGCCATCCCACCAAGGGGGGCTTCCACGGCCCCTCTGCTCTTCCCTTCCCTCTGTCCTTCCATCTCATTTCCTCAAGCCTCTGCCTCCTTTCCTCTCACCCTGCCCACTCCCACCCAAAGCCCCTTCCTTCCTTCTCCCCATCCTGTCTTTACCCCCCAAGGTATCTTTTTTACTTTTTATTTTTCTTTGTTTTTCTGCCTAAAATAAAATCATGGCTATTCTTCTTAAGTTAAAAAGAAAACTGAATACTTAATATTTAAGAAAAACTTTTTTTTTTTTTTGGAGAAGCTCTTTCATTTATTTATTTATTTATTTATTTATTTTTCAAGCAAGGAGGCAGGAAAGGATCTTGATTTTTAAAAAAACAGCTTCAGGGCTTCCCTGGTGGCGCAGTGGTTGAGAGTCCGCCTGCCGATGCCGGAGACACGGGTTCGTGCCCCAGTCTGGGAAGATACCACATGCCGCAGAGCGGCTGGGCCCGTAAGCCATGGCCGCTGAGCCTGCACGTCCAGAGCCTGTGCTCCACAGCGGGAGAGGCCACAGCAGTGAGAGGCCTGCGTACCGAAAAAAAAAAAAAAAAAAAAACAGCTGCAGTACCTGGTTCTACATACCCTATCTCACTTCTGCATTCCTACTGCTATCACTTCTAACAGCCACCCCTAGGGGCCTGCACCTAGCTCTTAACTTTAAAATGTTCTAGATTCTTCTCCCCTATTCAGCTCACTGAAGGCAAACTTCTCAGCCCTCTGCTCACAGGTAAGAGAGCCAACCATCCATTTCAACCCCCAACCAGAGGCGGCATTAGTAGGAAGTCTGTGTGCCCCAGGTAGCTCCCTTTTATGTTCATTTTATTTGTTTCTTAGTTATCTGTTTGATAAATCCTATGTCCCCCCTCTAAGTACAAGGAGTCGCTGGCCCTTGGATCAGGAGTGACAGATATGTGGCTGCCCACTGCGGCCTTCCAGGGAGAGCTGCCTTAAGTTCTCTTCATCTTCTTCCATCCTGCCAGGAGTCCTAAATCTTCCCATCATTGGGATTAGTCCTTTGCACAAAGAAATTAAGTCTATGCAGCAAAATTGCATAATCTACAATATGGGCGCTCACCATAAAATTCTTTCAATTTTTTCTGGTATGTTTGAAAATTTTCATAATAAGATCTTAAAAAGGAAAAAGAAAGGAAGAAAGAAACCAGGTCCCCAGAAAGCTCCGGCTAAATACAAGTATTTTATCTGGAAAGTGAACAGATTAGCCAAACTAACCAATCCGGTCATCAGAGGAAGGCCCAGAGCATACCTGTGATGGGGGAGGGGGTGTCTGTGCCCGTTGGTGCCATGATTGACAGGGTGCCAGCTGTACACCTGATCTCCTTGCTCCTTGGGATAACCCCGCATGCTAGACAGGGCAGGCGCCCTGACTGCAATTTTACAAGTTCTAAAACAAAGGGCTGGGGAGTTATCTGCCCGAGGTAACTGCCCAAAACGAGTTAGAAGGCGCTGGAGCCCAGAGGAAAACTTGAGATGTCGGCCTCCTGGTCTCACCTTCTTTCCTTCGAGGGCAGGACAGGATGGAACCCCTAGTGGGACCCTGGGCTTTATCCACAGAGCGGCCCGGGGCACCCTGATCGCCTTCTGTGTGACTTTGGACAAGTCACTCAACCTCTCTGAGCCTCGTTTCCATGGTTGCAAGAGCATTCTCAATTCCTACCTCCAGGGCTGTAGAGCCCATCGGCGCTAATGGGAGGAAGAAGCGCACAGGCCTGGCCCTGACAGAGCTCAGGAAAGGGGCTTCTGCTTTCCTGACAGGAGCAGGACGGAGGGTTAAAAGTACAGAGACAACAGAAACGCATGGGGAGCGCCGGTGCTGGGAGGGCTGGGGAGGGGTGTCACTCGGGAACATCAGACACATCGCCCGCCTCCCCACCCCCACGTAGCCGCCCAAGGAAAGAGGTGTTAACTTGTAGGTATACGTTCAACAGAAAACCTTTTCATCTATTTCAAAACAACCTGTCTCCAACATTTTAGGTTTAGTACTTGTAGGTTCAGGGGTTAACTAGCCCACCTGCCCCAGGTGACAAGGCAGCCTCTGTCCAAGACAAGAGTGGGTGCTCAGCCCACCCTAGGGCCCAAGCCCAGCACTTACGAGGGACCAGGCACTCGCTGTCTAAATGCTCCCTAAGGAGACCTGTATGTGGTAGATCCTATCACCCCCATTTTACAGATGAGGACACTGAGGCCCAGGGAGCATAGGCGACTTGCTCAAAGCAGGTAGGCAACAGCAGAGTGTGAGCCCAAGAGCCTGACCCAGACCTACGCTAGAAACCTCTACAGTATGCTTCTCAAGGGGGGTAACGGAAATACTTTCTCCAAGGCACCCCCATGCCGCCATCTTTGATTAACATCTTCTAGAACATAGAGACAGAAGACGTTAGAGTTTTTCTTCACAGCCACCTCTCTGCACCTCTCTGTCCATCCCTTCATCTACTCCCAAACACACTCAGGAAAGTGGGGACCTGAAATCACTTTATAAAATCCCAGGGACCACATTCAGGAAATAGCTGCTTCCCAATTATATGAACCTAGAGATCTGGAATGGACACCAGTTCCCAGGGCCTGTGCTTCCTCCTGGCCCCCAGGATCACCACGGACTTCATCTGTTTTCTAGCAAATGGTGTTATACTGAGGGCCTGGTGGACACAGATTTGGAAGTTCTTTTTAAGAACTGGAAAGGACTTTTGTGATGATGTAATCCAATCCCTTCCTTTTACAGGTGGGGAAACTGAGGAAGGGCAGAAAGTCGGGCTCCAAGCCCAGGTCTCCAGGCTCCTGGCCCAGTGCTTCTCCCTGGCCCTGTAGCTGCCTCTGAGAATTAAAACAGGAATAAATAAAATAGCAACTGCTCCAGGCCAGCTTCTCAGAGGCCTATCCTGAGAACTGCCGCCGACCGTGGCCATGAGCGGTCCCACCGTTTCCCATCTTCAGGAGCCAAGAAAGTCTCAAGAGACCAACATTCCTCCAGTGGAACCAGGGTCTGAGGCATGGGGTCTGCCCCCCGCCTGGATGGAGCTGGCCAGCGATTAGGAGCCAGAATCGGCCCAGCTCCGTTCATTCTAGAACCATGGTAAAAGCAGGAACCGGGATGCCTGAGCAATCCATTCTCCCCAATGAAAAACTGGGGGTGTGTTTCCAGAAAGCATCAGGGCAAGGAAGAGCGATGGGTCTTGTGAGTGGAAAAGAGGAAGAGAGGCAGAAAGAAACACAGGGCGGCATGCACGGAGGGGACACACGGACGACGCCGCGTAGCAGGGCCGGAGCGCGAGGGCAAAGACAGGCTGGGGAGAGGAGAGGCTTACTTCAGCAGTTTGATATTACACATAATCAGGTCCTTCCAGTTAACAAAAATCATAGCACCCTCTTTCTCTGTCAGCAGCTCAGACTCCATCAGGGGTTTCTGAAAGATCTACAGATGCAGAAAACGAAGCAGTTCAGAAAGCAAACAGTTAGCTTAAAACTCAAACGCACGCACACACCGATCTGTTCAGAGCCAGGGGAAGGACTGAGGCATCTGCAGCTTTGGCTGGGAGGCCCAGAAGCTGTGGAGTTTCTGAAGCAGGTGGCCCTCCCTCTGCCGGGGGGGATGGGGAGGTGGTGGGTTCCCATCAGGTCCACACTGTTTTACAGGGAGGCCCACGAAACTCTGGAGGACAGGCCTCAACTCCGCCAGGACTCAGCCGGGGGTCTGGACAAAGGCACTCAAGCCCTCACCTGCCATGGTGAGGAACTGGGCACAGGGGGGAAGTGGAGGGCCGAGAGGTGCATGGGGTGGGGGGCACTCCCGCCTTCCTGCTCCCAGCATCGGCTGCACACACAAGCCTCAGGAAGTCCAGGGGAGCAGCCCTGGCAGGCGGGCCCCCAACCAGCAGCCTGGGGACAGGATGGACTCCACTGCTCTGCCCGCAGCCTGGGCTGGGCCTGGGACACAGCCAGCGAGTGAAGGCCTGATGCCAGGTGGGCACTGCCCCTCTCCGGGACTCCGGGAAATTGAGGAGTCTGCCCAAGCGCCGTGTGGGTCGGCAACTCACAGTAGACCACAGGTCTTGGCTGAGCCCCACGTGGTGAGCCCCTGCCTAGAAAGAGGTCGTAGCTACCATTGCAGGCAGGCCACTCGCTGGAAGGTATCTTAGGGACCAGGACAGCCTGTCTTTGAAATAAACTTGGCTGGGCTGAGGGTGATCCCTTGGAGCCCAGAGTACTTCATGAGTCTTTAAGCCGATGTTGAACCTGGCATATACCAGGCCACTGCACAACGTATCTAAGAGGGTGACACTCACAGCCTAGACATCCAAGACTGTATATTTAGTGACTGTCATGTGTCTTGAGAAAGGGACACCTTTTCATACCAATGCTCCCTAAGCATTAATGATGGCCTTGGGGGCCATCAACTCATCAACACTGGGTCATCGAGCAATGCCTTTCCGGGTCATTAAGACTATCAGAGGAGATGGTTTCACAATAGTCGGGGTACGGGGGTTCCCAAACTATCACGGTACTTTTCAAACTATAGGGTGACCCCAAGGTCCAGCTCTGCAAACCCCTGTCTCCTACTACGGCAACCTCCCATGCGTATGGACCAAAGGCTTCCTGAAAAGCAGAACTTCCCAACTCTGTACCTCCCCATCCTCTGGACTAGGCAGACAAGGCCCTTCAACAGCTCCCTGGGAGGAGAGCCAAAATGAGACATCGTCCAGGACGGGGGAGGGAGGGTACGCACGGGGCCCTGGGAGGAAACATCTTCATTCTCTACAACAGATTTTTCTGGGGGGTAATATGTAGCATGAGGAATAACCAAGATATCAGGCAGATGACTGCCATCTTTCAGATGTCACCGCTGAGGGCCAGGGAGATGATGCTCTATGGCATCAATTAGTTGGTGGCTGATCTGCAAGTTCTCTGAACCGAGCCCAGACTCCCACCTCACAGCCCATGTGTCCCCTGTCAGGCACTCCTCATGGGCTCATCTAACCCTGTCTTGAAGGGTCTCTGCCCCTCTGTGGGTAGGGCTCACAGATGAGAATTGTGAGTCCGTGGCCACAGAGGAGAATTAAGCATCTTCTCTTGGGTAAGACTCTCCTCTGTGATGTACACTCCAGATGCTCCCATACCTCCGAAAGCTTCTCACACTGGGAATCAGGACCCAGCCCTCCTTGACAGAGTCCCTGCCTTCCCCACCCTCTGCCAGTGCCCCCCACCCCGCCCCAGCGCCCCCAGCTGCCCTTACCTCTGTGACCAGCTGCAGGTCATTCACATAGTTCTCCTCCGTGACAATGAGCTCGTGGATGTATCCCTGTCGCTTTCTCTCAGTTGGGGTCAACATATCCAAGAGGTGTAAGTCTGAACACCCTGCAAAACACAACCATGGGGACAATTTAGTCCAGGTCTAGGGAAACCTGTACAGCTTCATGGGGAAGATCCCCAGGGTCCTCGTGGCCGCCGGGCCCTGTGGTCTCACTCCAGTTAAACAGTGTTGTCCCCTAAAAAGATATGTTCAAGTCCTATCCCTGGTAACTCTGAAGGGGACTTGTTTGGAAATAGGGTCTCTGCAGATGCAATCCAATTAAGACGAAGTCATACTCAATTAGGGCGGGCTCTAGTCCAATATGACTGGCGTGCTTATAAGAAGACGACACAGAGACAGACAGAAGGAACGCCACATGACGACAGAGGTAGAGCCTACAGTGACGTGTCTACAAGCCAAGGAACGCCAGGGATTGCTGGCAGCATCAGAAGCTAAGGGAAAGGCATGCAATAAATTCTCCCCTGAAGCCCGCAAAGGAACATGGCCCTGCCCAAACCTTGATTTTGGACATCTCACCTCCAGAACTATGAGAAAATAAATTTCTGTTGTTTTAAGCCCACCCAGTTTGCAGTCATTTGTTACAGCAGCCTCAGGAAACTATTACAGGCCTCACACTCCTGCTTCAGCAAAACCACTAAAAGAGTGTCAAGAGAGAAGACTTAGTGGGGACTTCCCTGGCAGTCCAGTGGTTAAGACTCTGTGCTCCCAATTCAAGGGGCACGGGTTCGATCCCTGGTCGGGCAACAAAGATCCCACATGCCACATGGGGCGGCCTAAAAACAAACCAAACCAAACAAACAAACAAACAAAAAAACAGAGTAGACTTAGTAACAACTGGCTGACATTTCCTGAGGGCTCTCACCATGCCAGGTGCTGTACCAGGAGCTCTGAACACTGACAGTTGTGTTTAACGCTCACATAGACACTAAAATCATCCCCATTGTACAGACAGGGAAACTGAGGCTCAGAGAGGTTGCCTCACCCAAGCTCTCTCAGCTGGGTGGTGGAGAAGCTGAGATGGGAACCTGACACTTTGACCCCAGAGACTGGGCTCTACCCCAGATCACTGCTGTTGGATCTGAGCTACAGGAGGGCACATGGTTATCCTGAGGTTGGTTTTTGGAGGATGAAATGGCGGTGCTGAGGCTCCTGATGGGCCCGGGGATAGGGCAGAGGTGGGGCACATCCAGACGTGGCTGAGCAAACTCTCCTGAACCAGGCTGCCGTCCTGCACCCACGGGAGCTGAGCAGTGAACCTACAGGCAGAGAGGGAACTCCTCCAGGTGCAGACGGCCGGACACAGCTCTGGCTGCAGGTCCACAAGGAGTAGGCTCTGCTGACGTGGGGTGGGGCATGCACAGCCGGTGGCACCCGCCCTGGCCTCTGCTCACTTAGCCGGTTACTTGGGGTTGGTCTGCTTTGGATGCTCTCGGGTTTCGGGCAGAGGCTGTCCCCTGCCCCAGGCACACTGGAATGAGGGGCGTGGAAGCTCGCGGCTCTAGGGAGTACCCCTCCTGCAGGTCTGGACCTACCTTGTCCAGGTCAGTGGTCCCCTCACCCCTGTCCTTTTAATCAGGGGTTCTTTGTTTAACCACCAAAACCAGATTTGTAAAGAAGACTGGAAGGTGGGCTTCCCTGGTGGCTCAGTGGTTAAGAATCTGCCTGCCAGTGCAGGGGACATGGGTTCGAGCCCTGGTCCAGGAAGATCCCACATGCTGCGGAGCAACTAAGCCTGTGTGCCACAACTACTGAGCCCGCGTGCCATACTACGGAATCCCACGCGCCTAGAGCCTGTGCTCCACAACAAGAAGCCCGCACACCGCAACGAAGAGTAGCCCCCACTCACCGCAACTAGAGAAAAAAGCCCTCGTGCAGCAATGAAGACCCAACACAGCCAAAAATAAATAAATAAATAAAATTAAATTTTTAAAAAATTAAAAAAAAAAGAAGACTGGGAGGTGTCTTGGATATTGGTGGGGGTGAGGCGCTGAGTCCCATTCACTTGCTTTTCGCATCCCTTCTTCTCCCCACAAGGGGGTGCTGTGGAGCACAGTGCGGAACCCCCTGCTGGACCCCAGTGGTTCTCAAAGTCGGGTTCCTAGACGGGCAGCATCAGCAGCACCTGGGAGCTTATTAGAAATGCAGATGGTCAGGCCCCTGCTGACTAGATTGTGGAGTCAGGGCCTGGAATCTGATTTAACAAACTATCCAGGTGACTTTTTAGGTACATTCACATCTGAGAAGCCTGCTCTGAACTATCGGGGGTTCCTCAGAGTTTCCATCTTCCCCCGAGGGAGTTTCTAGGCTCGTGACTGATGTAGTCTATATGCTGGAAGCTTCTGCAAATATAATGATGCCTCTGGGGTGAACAATATCATAGACTTCTTGGTAAATGCTTCACTGTGCCCAGAATTAACTCTGAGCTGGCGCTTCCAGCCTTCAGTGTTGTCCCCTCCCCTGGCCAAATGCCCTCTCTAGAGTGCTGGAGCTTCTCTTCCTGGGACAGGATGATGCCAGGATGCGCAGAGGGATGCCAGGAAAGCATCAAGGCTGAGCCATCATCATGTCAACACCCTCCACGCCCTTCCAGCCGAGACCTCATTCAAAGCCATGGCAGTGCAGCTAAACTACAATTCCACAGGGCCACGGGCTGAGAATGAGCCTTCGCGTAGGTCTGCAGATGTTTCTGGGACTCGGGCCCTCTGCTCAGCCACCAGCTCGGCCTAGCTGTCCGTCCTGCCTCGGTGCCTTGACTGTGTTTTATTAAAACAATTGCATCAACAATGAATTCTCAGGAAGGAAGTCATGGTTGCTCACCTGGGGGGCTCAGCCAACCTCCGCCAAGGTGATGCGTGAGCCCCGGCTTACCGGAAGCTGAGTGACGTCACCAATTTCTTTAGCTTTCTTTAGGAAAGCCACCCAGGAAACACTTGAATTTGGGAGGAAAAATCTCATTCCTGCCTTATTCTTACCAAGCTTTCCTGTTAGTGAGTCCAAGGGCCCAGGGGTAAGGCCATTTCTTGTTAAAGGGTAGAATACAGCCCTTGCATTACAGACTTGTATGAACTCAGGGAAGCAGAGTCTCCCCTGCAATTTTCAGGACATTCCTTTCTGCAGGGATATCAGAATACTGGTACAGACCAGCAGCTCTAAAACTCAGTTCCCACACACTGTGCAGTGACGTTTGCAGGGATACAAACATTGGGCTAGTAGTGGACACTGGCTGGAACAGTCTCCAAACGTCCCCATAGGTCACAATTCCCCTTGCAGAATCTGGTGGATGCTATGAACTCTTACCTCAGAAAACATATGTATACAATGCACACAATATACACATTTTGCACACAACCTTAAAGGATTGGCAGACCCTCTTGAAGCTTGCTCATGGATCTCATTCCTTCATTCATTTGACAAATATTTACTGATATCCTACTGTGCTGGGTGCTGGGAATTCATGATGGAAGAGGAGAAATGCCTGACCCCCAGAGCATAGAGCTAAGAACCCTGGGATCCTCGGCTGCGGGTGATGCCGTCCCCCAACAGGCTGAAGGCGGTACTGGCCCCACTACAGGCTGAAGATGGTACTGCCTGCCCACAGGCTGAAGATGGTGCTGCCCCCTACAGGCTGAAGATGGTACTGCCCCTCCCCAGGCTGAAGACGGTACTGCCCCCCCTACAGGCTGAAGACGGTACTGCCCCTCCCCCCAGGCTGAAGACGGTACTGCCCCCCCTACAGGCTGAAGACGGTACTGCCCCTCCCCCCAGGCTGAAGACGGTACTGCCCCCCCTACAGGCTGAAGACGGTACTGCCCCTCCCCCCAGGCTGAAGACGGTACTGCCCCTCCCCCAGGCTGAAGACAGTGCTGCCCCCCCTACAGTCTGAAGACGGTACTGCCTGCCCACAGGCTGAAGATGGTGCTGCCCCCCCTACAGGCTGAGGGTGGTATTGCTCCCCATCAGGTTGAGGGTTGCACTGCAACCACCTCCCAACTCCAGGCTGAGAATGAATTCTTGGTTGTCATAATGGCTGGAGGTGGCTGCTGGAATTTGGGGGTGCTGAACCAGGGCTGCTAGATGACCTTCAATATACAGGACAGAGAATGGCCCACCTCCAGTGCCAATAGCACCCCACTGAGAAACGGTGACATCCCTAGAAACTGACAACTCTGCAGCAAGGATGGTGCACATGACCAGAGATACACAGAACGACTGAGGAACCGGACACAAGGACCTGTGAGGAAAGTTGACAGGAACTGGCTTGCTTTGGATTTCAGAAATTCATTCTTCTGAGTCTTCAAGTTTCACACAGTGTGGTTTTGAAGCTCAGAGCCAGAGCAACAGCAGAAGGTCCAGGGTGGATTTGGGGCCACTGGTCTAAGAATCCCAGGTGCTGAGGCCAGTTCAGGGTGAACTGATCGTCTCCTGCTCATGGGGGTGAGGGGGCATGAGAAGGCTGCATGGCGTCCTACTCTCGGCAGCTCCAGCCTTCGGTCAATCCACCCAGCAGGCTGAGAAATATGGGGGGGGGCAGTGCTGTGTGACTCTAGGCTACTTGCCCCAACAAATCCCACCCTGTGCTGGCCCCCCAACCAGCCTGCCTGGAGACAGAGGGATGGTCCAGATGGCTTCTCCAGGACCCAGAACCCAATAAACAGCAAAGATTTTATGGGGAGATTCGTCTCAGCATTATGTGGCAACAATGTTGGCTTGGAACAGTCTTTTCAGCTACTGAACTGACCCATAGGATGCTGCTTTAAAAATCCTTGCTGATGAATGCCAGACCAAGAGAACCATTAAAGACTTGAAATAGGTGCTTTGAACTCAAAAATATCCTTCCTTTGAAAATTTAATATTTAGAAAAACAAAAGAGTTTAAAAACTCCATTATTCAGAGCAGGGTAAGTGGAAAAGACATTTCAAATAGAGAGTTTTCTTTAGGGGTGGAGGGATGTGGTCCTTCTCTCCTGTGGGAACCAGGATAAACATGCTTTGCTGGCTTCCTTTCCCAGTGAAAAACGAGAGGGCAAAGCACAGCAAATAAATTTCATGGACATCTCGGCATGATGGAGGGATTCTTATAACTAACTATAATCCACTCGCAGCTGAAATAATATGGCAAATGACTCCAGGCAGTCAGAAATGATCCTCAATTACAACCCATGTAAAATTCCTAATCTGTGTGCTGTCCCTTATAATTTCATATAGTTAGACACATTTACAGAACAGAGAGAGCCATGATGCCCCTCTGAAAGGATTTGAGTCTGGGGCACTGCAGAAAAGTATCTTACCCCAAAAGGCCCCTCAGTGGGACATTGCTCATAGGAACAGCATAATCTAAATAAATTGCTTTTTTACAAAAGTAATGCACGAACACATGCTTACTGTAAACAGTTCAAAAGACATGAAGTGTCGAGATGTAGGGTAAAAAGCCCCCTCTCCCTACCCCAATCATTCTACTTCCTTTCCCAGCAGGGACCATAATTTTAAAAACCAAACCAGGCCCCACAGCAAGCTGGCCACAGAGCAAAGCAAATAAACAGGCTTCATTCCTCTTATGAAAGGGCCAAAATATACAATGAGATGGTCGATAAATATGCATTGCATTCCCCATGAAGTCCAAGAGACACAGAAATAAGCAAGGTAATGTCCTTGTCCTCAAGGAAACTCACAGCCCTGGGGAGTGACTGGACATGAAAATTAAATTTAAAACAGCAAGCAACAAAGAATGGGCCTGCGGGCTGTGCTGATGGTGGAGGATGCAGCAACTCAGAAAACTAGATGCTCTCAACCCTGATGGAGGAAGGTTATATGAGGACCTGGTCCTCCTTGTGCCAGGCTTCTATATGGCCAGGGAGGATGGGGCCATTATGTTGGGGACATGTGGGCCAGCATGCCAGGTAAACACAGAGATGCTATGGAAGATAAGTGTGGAAGTAGACAGTAGATAAGGTGGGAAGTAGATTACAGAGGCTGTGATGCCAGAGGGATGGGGGAGAAGCAGTATGGAAGCTTGGGCGATAGTTTTTCATCTTTAAGGGAAAGGATCTACCAATGTCTGTGGGGACATTCAGTCCAAATCCTCTGGCTAAATGGCCCTGGGTCAGCAGGATCCATGTTAACTGGGATCCTGGAGCTCCCGTCTACACAGAAGGCTCTTCTCCAGGGTTGGCCTGAATGTAGGAAATGGGAGCCTCATGGCCCTGGTGTCTCCTGCCAGGTGGGCACACTTCTCTCAAGGCTACACTGGATTCTCCTGGGAAAATGGATCCAATCGTGTTGCCCTTATTGTCCACAATGGATGTGACAAAAAGAAGGTTCTGTGGTCAAAGCGCTTTGTCCTTGCCCTGCAGCCGATGTCTAAACTCCCTCTTCTCTAAGCTGTGGCCTGCCATGGCCGCAACTGTGCTTGATGCTGGGACTCACTGATGAAGGAGCAGGACAGGCGGTTGTCCTGCAGGAGCTTCGGTCTCTGCTGGAGGCTGGGGCATCCCATCTGCACTCTGGTCCTTGCCGACTCACAGGCACCTCGTAGAGGACACCATGCACCCTCTCATCCATCCCTGAGACCTCAGAGGTGCAAATCCTTAAGACTGGATTTTGATGGGGGTCTAGAGATGCCAAGTGGGCACAGAGACCTGTGGTGAGAGGTAGGGGAAATTCTACCTGATGGCACCAAAGACCCCCTGAGCTATGTCTGGCTGAGCCCAGGCATCCCTCTGCAGCCTGTCCTGGGGACTCCTCAGGGCCTTCTACTCAGCTGCACTCAGTCACAACCTGGAAGCTTAAAAGCGCCAATGTGGTTTCCAGATAAGCTTAATTGTTTCCCAAGAAGGAGAATCCAGCTACATGGGCTGCTGGGCAATTTAATGACTGTTGAGAAGTGGCGAAAATCAAATTACTCTCAGGGATAAATCATCTCTTAATTTGGCATCAAAAAGAATGTTAGTAATTTTTTTTTAATCAAAGGCATATCATTCATGGCTTTATCACCGATGTTGGAATTCCTGGTGTGGCATCAAGTGCCCCATGGTCTGCATTTGTTAGCTAATTCCTGGCCTCATTTATGTCACCATCCTTGTTTTTCTTTCTTTCTGAGTTCCCGTTGTCAATGTGCTCTATCCTGCAGTATTTTAGTGGTCCTTACTAGCCGCTGTAAATAAATCTTTTGAGTACACAAGGCAGATTGGTGTGTTAGAAGTACAAACACACTTCTATTGCAATATGAGGAAGGAGGCCATAATGTTTTTTTATATAAGTTTATTTATTTTATTTATTTATTTTTGGCTGCATTGGGTCTTCATTGCTGTGCGCAGGCTTTCTCTAGTTGCAGAGAGCAGGGGCTACTCTTCTTTGTGGTGCGCGGGCTTCTCATTGCGGTGGCTTCTCTTGTTGCGGAACACGGGCTGTAGGTGCGCGGGCTCAGTAGTTGTGGCTCGTGGGCTCCAGAGCGCAGGCTCAGTAGTTGTTGTGCACAGGCTTAGTTGCTCCGCAGCACATGGGATCTTCCCAGACCAGGGCTTGAACCCATGTCCCCTGCGTTGGCAGGCAGACTCTTAACCACTGAGCCACCAGGGAAGTCCCAAGGCCATAGTTTTGATGAGAGGGATCTGGGAATATTTTCCAGAGGAAGAGGAATTTGAGTTGGGCTTTCCTCAGGCAAATGTCAGGGTGGGTGAGTAGGAGTTAGGGATCAGAGCAGAGGGGCAGTCGGAGAAAAGGGCAGCAAGAGTGGGGTGGTGGGGCCAGAAGGCAGGGGAGAAAGAGGGAAGCAGAGGCTGGGGTACCAGGGAGAAAGGAAAGTTAACACGGATGCTACTCTGAGCCACATGGTTCCAAGTGCTGCACGTTCACGGACTCACGAAATCCTCCCCAGCAATCCTATGTGGTAGCTACTGCTGTTATTCCCCATTGAACAGACAGGGAAACAGGCACAGAGAAGTTAAGTAACTTGCCAGAGCCTCAGTTAATAAAAGGCAGAGGGGATCTTACCCCAGCGTTCTTTCTCTTGATCACTATGCCTCTCTTGCCTGGTGGAAGGGTGATGCATCAGTCAGCCAGGCTGCTGTAACAAAGTTCCACAGACTGGGCGGCTTGGACAACAGAATGTATTGTCTCACAGTTCTGGAGGCTGCAAGTCCAAAATCAAGGTGTCAGCAAGTCTGGTGTCTTCTGAGGCCTCTCTCCTCGGCTGGCCATCTTCACCCTGTGTCCTCACATGACCTTTCCTCTCTGCGATCATCCCTGGCGACCCTTTGTGCCCAAATCTCCTCTTCTTAGTAAGGATACCAGTCAGATTGGATGAGGACCCACCCTGATGGCCTCATCTTAATGACCTCTTTAAAAGCCCCTTCTCCAAATTCAGTCGTGTTCTGTGGTATGAAGAATAAGGGTAAGGGCTTCAACATATGAATTTTGGGGACACAATTCACCCCTAACAGGTGAGGAAGTACAGTCGAGGAGGCCCTGAACAATGTAGCTAGGTGTCTGGATTTTCATCTTTGGTTGGGGAGCCAGGGAAGGTCTGGCTGTATTTTGGGAAGGTCACTGTGGCAGCTGCTTGGAGGATGGAGGGGGACATGGCTCTCGAGTTTGGCTGCACGTTGGAATCACCTAAGGAGCCTTTAAAAAGCCTGGCGTCCCTACTGTACTGCAGACTCATCGAATATGACCAGCTGGGGTGCGACCCAGGTGTCCATGACTTGTAAACCTCCCAGGTGGTTCTGATGTGCAGCCAACGGTGAGGACCACGCCATGAGAGGGAAGCTTGCCTGGAAACAAGGCACCTGGTGTGAAGAGGGAGCAAGACTCAGAAGCTAGATCTGTCCAGGCACATGCAGGATGAGAGTGGCCACAACCGCTGAACCGAATCCAGCCCAAGGCAGCTCACTCATGCCACTTGTCCAAGGAGATGTGATGGCCGTAACCACAGAATGTCATCCTTTAAGGCCATTCACACCCCGGAGCCCAGAGAACCTCTGATGCTCTGTTCCCGGAGGCCACACTGCTACCACCACCTGACCCCCAACTCCAGGGCTAGAGCTGGAAAGGTCACTCTGCTTGATGCCCTCATTTTACAGATGGGAGAGCAGAGTCCAGAGATGGATGGTGACTTCTGTGATCAGGAATAATACCTTTGCTCTTGCTGTCTTGGAAAGTGGAGACTCACAAGGAAACCACGAGCTTTTGAAAGAGTGGGGCTGAGGGTGGCCCATACGCATGGCTCTCTCAGTCCATTCCTGGATGATCTGGTTGAGAGGACGCTCCTGTCCTCGGAGCCAGAGGCTGTTGGGGGTTGGTGGCAGCCAGACTGGGTCAAGGCAGCCAGGTCTCCTCTGAAAATGACCTTGGCTGACCAGTCCCAGGGCAGCCCCAGCCCATGGGAAGCTCCGGACATCAAACCAGCTCTGGGTGGTCCCCTGTGGTCTCTCCTAACTTGGCAAACTGACCCCGCTGGAACACAAGAGACCACCTGAGCCCGTGACATCTCCTGTTCTTTCTCAGCAACTGCAGAGATGCCCTCAGGTCCCTGCTTTCATGGAGCTTCCATTCTAGTGGAGGGGAGACATAAAACCAAACACAAAATCAATATATATTATTCAGAGTGGCATAAGAATGATGAATAATAAGTCTCATGATTAACAAGCTCATTTCCTGTTCTAAGGTCTTCTCACATGGACTTTTTTTTTTTTTTTTTTTTTTTGGCTGCACCGCACAGCTTGCGGGATCATAGTTCCCCAACCAGGTATCGAACCCAGGACATGGCAGTGAAAGCGCCAAGCCCTAACCACTGGACCGCCAGGGAATTCCCTCACGTGGATTTATCTTTTCAGAGTGGTGCCTTCCCAGGCACAGTTGGTGCAAGGTTCTAGGCCACACACAGCGGGGAGACTGGACACTGGGGTGCGTCCTTTCCCTCCAGCCTCGCTGGGGATGAAGAAGTAAGCCTGCGGAACGACGGGGGGGCAACACCAGACTGTCCACCACTGACTCTTACTGAGAAACGGCTGAGAGTGAGGTACCGTGGGGAATACACAAGTGTGAGAGGTAGGGGCTGCCCTCCAGTTTCTAAGCAGATGGGGAGACTGGGCATCATTCAGTACTAAACACAAAGGCAGGTACCATTGCTATTTAGTGTTTGTAGGTCTTCATGGGATAGGACCTGGCTCCCAAGAAGCTCACAGTCTGAGGAAGGAGGGAAGAGTATCTCTGTCTATGCATCAGCCTCCATCCACTCAGCTTATGTACGGTAAGTAACTAGCATTCAGCAAAGAGCTCAGACATGGCGGGTTAGAGGGGCTGGCCAAGGCAGCAGAGAAAGGAGGGGTGAAGGTGGGCAGACAGAGCAGGGGAAGATGGGGTGAGAGCATTCCAGCTGGGGCCCACCAGTGGCTTCAGCTTAATGCAAGAATCTTGGAGAGGTGGTGAGGAGAGTGTGGTGATAGAAGGTCTGGCTGCGTACGACTCGATGGGCAGGGCAGGGCCAGTGATGGGGGTCCACGGACCCAAGCACACATACCACCTCCCCTGGACGTGCAGGCACACACAGCCCTGGGAGGAAGACGAAGCTCAGGGAGGTTGAGTCATGTGATCTCCAAGGCAGGGAAAGGCTCCACGTCCATGCTGTCTGCCCAGCCAGGATGCCACAGTGGGGATCAGTGATGAAAGTGGACCTTTCTTTTTTTCTGGCTGTGTCACACGGCATGCGGGACCTTAGTTCCCCGGCCAGGGATTGAACCTGTGCCCCCTGCAGTGGAAGCATGGAGTCTTAACCACCGGACCACCAGAGAGGTCCCAAAAGTGGACCTTTCCATCAAGTAATTTGGAGGTCAGAGGAGGCAGTTTTCAAGAGAGCCAGTTGGAAACCCACTGGGCCGACAGAAGCCTGGACTTCTGTTTAGGGTCATCATGGTGACCCAAAAGGTAGAAGAAGGAACTAGAAAGAACATTAGACCAGGATGCTGGAGACCAGCCTGGGACTTCACCTCTTTAAGCATCAGTATCTCCTCCTGGAAGCCAGAGTGGCTGCAGCCCCTGTACCCGCAACCCGTTCTGATGCCAGAAACGTGGAAGGTTTGTAGATGACAGAGGCCACTAATGGTGGTCCTGTCAGCAGCTCAGAAAGGAAGACCCTGGTTGGGGAAGGCTGAGCACAAATGGGCAAATAGGTAGGAATACATGATGAGAGGGCGGGGCAGGGGCTGCGCATGGGCAGGAGAAGGCAGCAGATCAAGCGGGGCCTCATGAACCAAACGCAAAATTTGGGTCATTATCCCAGGAGGACTGGGACCTCCCTAGACGATTTTAAGCAGCATTAATTGGGTTTTAAAAATAGCTCTCTGCCCGTGGTGTGGAGAAGAGGCTGGAAGATGGCGAGCATGGAGCAGGTACTGGGTAGAAGACTAGTGCATCCTTATGGCAGGAGCAGGAGAAACTCATCAACCCTTGGGGCCTTTGCACTGGCTGTTCCTGGGGCTTGGAATATGCTTCCCCTTGACGTTTGCATGCCGACTCTTTTTCTGCAGTCAGATCTCCACCCCTCCACGTTACCTCTCCAGAGAGGCCATCTGCTATAGCCCTGGCCTTCCGTCACACTTGTCCCAGTTCATCCACCACTAGCTGAAACGATTCTGCTCATTTGTCTGCTGGTGGCTTCTTCCTGCTTGGAGAGCAGGCACCCTGTCTGCTGGGGTTCTGCTGAGCTCAGCCTCATCCCCTGGATCCATATTCCTCAGCCGAGATTCTCAAGGAAGTAGCGGGAAAGGAGTTGCTTGCTGGAAATCAGCAGGCAGGCGGTGTCCTGAGCCCTTGATACAGTCAGGGGGAAAGGGGAGGGAGAGGATGGGCAGATATACTTCCGCCCCTTGAGGATGGGGTAGGGTGAAGGCTCCTGCCTGAGATCACATCAGCGGAGGATTCAGATGTGTGGGGTCCTTCCCAAGGGGGCCTCAGAACCCCAAGGCAATGCCCCAGAGAGGAGGGAGGGCATCCTGGCTTTGCCTCCTGCACTGGGGCAGACTGTAGGGCTTGCAGTCTGCTGGAGGCCCGGCTAAGAGGGCAGAGGTGCCCAAGGCCCAAAGCTCTGGATCCTGAGAAGCACCTCAGGGTGTGCACAGCGGGGTAGGAGAGAATTAACCTCCAGTCTTCAAGTGTGCTGGGGGCGGCTGCTCTGGAGACAGTACCTTGGGGAAGCAGCCCCTAGTGATACACATCCCTTAGCCAAGCTACATGGTTGCTTTAAAAAACGAGTTTCTGGCATGTTTGGGGGCTGAACGTTCCAATCTTTGCTGGCAAGAGAACACAAGGCCACAGAATGCAGTGATGAGAAATAAAGGACCCAGTGACTCAATGCCTGTGTGACAGGTTTATTGTGGAGCGCCGCATGGGCCTGCCAACACCGTCCACAGACGTGACATTTAAAAGCCTCGTGCATTCCACTGGCTCTGTTGGTCTCCCCACTGCCAACCAGCCATGTGAAACCCGGGGCGGCTTCTCCCCCTCTGCCAGGACATCTGCCGAGACTGTGGCCCAAATCCCAAATGCCCCTGCACGTTTAGGGAGCACAGGAAGGTGTTTGAAAAAGCTGCTTGCTTTGACATGGGCCAGCCTCCCGCTAACAGAGAAGGGCCCTGATTTGCGCACAAATGAACGAGACGTCTGACAGTTTTCAGGGAAGCTGTCCAAGGTTTTCTCTCTGAAATCCCCATCTGCAAAAGCGCGTTTTCTGAAAGTCTTAAATGCACACAATCCTGTGCTGTCTGGGTTTAATGTAAGAAAACAGGAAGCCAGTTAAATGGATTCCGTGATGCTCACCGACCAGACACAGATGCCTTTTCTCCCCAGCAACAGTAACAACAAAGCTACTATCTATTAGGAACTTACTATCTGCTAGGTGTTATTATGATCTCTCCATATGTAAACGAGGAAAATGAAGCATAAAGAGGTTAAGTAATCTGCCCACGACCACACAACTAGTGAGGGGCAGAGCTGGGATTTGAACCCCTGCTCTGAACTGCCATCTTGTATTGCTTCCTAGCCTCTAAAAGGGCCCAGGATACAGTTATGTGGGTCCCCCATGCTCCCCTCTACTATCTACCCAAATAGAATGTTCCAGGGAATTCCCTGGCGGTCCAGTGGTTAGGACTCGGCACTTTCACTGCAGTGGGCCCAGGTTCAATCCCTCGTCAGGGAACTAAGATCCCACAAGCTGCAAAGCACAGCCAAAAAAAAAGAAAGAAAGAAAAGCAAGTGTTCCAAAATTTTAAGAGAAATGGAGTCAAATATTACACTAAACTTGTAGATAAGTTGTGTTATTATATACAGCAGCCAAGGAATGAAAATTGAGAAGCTACAGCAACATGTGTTCCTAGGTTGGCCCAGAGTGAGGGCAAGCCTGTGTCTTTGGAAAATTGGCCTGCAGTTGCAGTGAGAAGGACTAAGGTTGAGGAAGCCAGTGGCGTCTTGAGCCCATGTGCTGAGAGGGGCAGCAATATGTTGGAATCCTTCCCTCCCATGGCAGCCCCAGGAGCAGGAGGACCACACAAGGGAAGGGGAACTCGCTCTCCATCTTTCCACAGATGCAGTCACTGATGATGTGGAGGTGGGTGGCTCTGAAGCCCTGGCAGAGATAGGGCTGCTCTTCTCAAATGCACAAGCCAGAGAGTCTGGGAGCTGCCTTTGAGAATGTCACTGTAGCTCCCAGACCGTCAGTGCCCTCAGCTACAAAGTGCAGGGCATGTGCCCAGTGTTCGCCAAGATTTCATCCCGGGGGGAAGGGGTAGCACCTCTGCATGTACCTGCGGCCACTGTAGACCTTTTCCTATGTGGGGCCTGGACCGCAACTAAGTGGACTGGGACCAAAGGGGACTGTGTGTGGCAGGAACCGAGGTGGGGAGGGGCAGCTTGGGGCATGTAAGGGGAGTCAAGTTGTTCAGTACTCTGAGTGCAGCAGCATCGTTGATGAAAAATGGCAGCTCAAAGGTGCCTTTCCCCCTCCTGTGTCAGTTAGGAGAAAATACACCCAGAGGAGACTCTGTCCAACTTTTAAAAACATGATGGGCTGGGTCAAAGGAAGGGATGCTTCCTCTTTTGAAGCTTGTGACATCATCTGACATTATGTGCCAAGCAGATGTGGGAACAGCAGCTGTCAGCCTATGCCAGAATCTTCGAGTGATACTTGTCTGCTTGCTGGTGGTACTACGGGCTCACCATTCACCCACTGTTACCAAGCTACTGACATGGGCATTTAAGTCACCTGTAAATCACTGTCTCTCTTTGTCCGTCTGTCTATCTGTCTCACACACACACACACACACACACACACACACACACCCAGTCTGCTGACAACATAAAATAATAACATCGTAGCGTCTAAGAGGTAGCATGCTTAACAGGAAGTTGCACTGATACAATTTTATAGCTGATTCTCATTTTCTACAAACAAAACCTTCAGTTTTTGTGACTCAAGTTATATTATTAAAAAATGCCCAGGGAGTTTTCAATGTAAAGAACAGAACCTTCCTAAGAGGCAATGGAAACCTTTGATATGGAATCACCACACACTAGGAAACATTCTGGAAGTCTGATTTTTATGTGTGGAATTTTCTTAAAGAAAGGCCCAAGAGAAGTTTGGCTGAAGTGAAATGTTCACATCAAGCTATCGTGATCCTTGACCTTATTATGGTTCCCTATCCTACCAGATCCAAAATACCAGACATTTTGAAGAAAGGGCTATTTTTCTGGGCAGTTTTGGGACTGTTGGCATTCCATGTAGTTTCCATAAAAATTCTCTTGGGTATTTTGGGAACTAAAAAGAATGAATAGGATTAACTTACAATTTTGCTAGAAGGAAAAATGAATATTCACTTTCTCTCATAAGTGATTTTCACTCTGCCAGGAAACAGGACTGACTGATTTGTTAGGCCTGTTCCCCAGCTGAGACCCGGGCTGGCACGGAGACCTGGTCCAGACGCAGGGGAAGACGCCCTGGCATCCTGGTCCTCAGCCTCCTGCACTGACCAATGAGCGAGAGGCTTCAGGAGCAGCCCCTTCCAAGGAGACTGTAGCTCTCAGGAAGCTCACACCTAAAAGTGGAAGGGAACTGCAGAGACAGCCCGGCCTCCTCTCCGGGGGTGACAGACTGCGTCCCAAGAACCGGAAGTCGGTGCTTTCCTCTCATTCACTAATTCCCGGTCCCACCCATTGGACAGGCATTCTTGAGCACCTACCCTAGTATGTGCCCGGAGATCATATAGTGTATTAGGTGGAACCACATGAAACTGCCGTTTTATAGGTAAAAAACAGGAGTACTGGCAAATATTTCATACAGTTAAACCCACCACTTCGAAGGTTTTCCTAAGCTAGTGTTAGCAGGTTTGTCTTCTGATGGCATCAGAGAAGATGGAGAGGACCCTGTCACCACCTGCTGGGGGATCTGGGCCTACTTCCAGAACAGGGTGGACATGCAATGATGTAATACACTGTAACTTTACAGGGGAATGAATCCTTGCTTTAGAGCGGCTTCTCCCAGATACCATTTTATGCGGAGGCAGCCTGGAGTTTGGACCACGTGGCTGCCTCCAGCTCTCTGGGTCCTGCTCTGCATGGGCGGGTCAGGCGGACACAGGAGAGCCAGCTCTCCTCTTCTTGTCCACGTGCCACTGGGGCAAAACTGTACCCAAAGTTCAGTCGCAAGTATATTCACCCAGAGCAACCAGGAGAGCAGTACCCACAGCAGCCAGTGGGATGAGACTAGGGTTTCTCAACCTTGGTACTGGTGACACCTGGGGCCAGATCGCTGTGGCCCCAGGGGGACTGTCGCTGTGGGGGACTGTCCTGTGCATTGTAGGATGTTTAGCAGCATGCCCAGCCTCTACCCACTGGATGCCGTAGTCTTCCCTCCCTCTGGTTGAGAAGCACTGGGTCAGAGGGATACTCTACAATCCAGTGCAAACTGAATGATCCGGGAAGGAGAAAGAGCAGTTTCCTGGGGACCAACCTGTGTCAACAAACCCAGAACACAGCCTAGAGGGATGATCTATGGAAAGGGGCCTGGAGAGAGTTCTAGAGAGTATTATAGAGCATTACCCACCTTGGCAACTGCATCCCTGCTAGCCGAACTCAAGGCTGGAAACACTGACTTATACAGGTGAAGGGGTCCCGGCCAAGAGACGGGGTTTCGCTCACAAGGGGGTGGGCTGGGGGACAGTGACAGGGATCTCTCCGCCTACCTCTGGGCCTCGTGTGACATCTCTGCCTCAAACAGCCACTTCTCTGCCTGGCTTCATCCAGCTCCTACCCATCCTTCCGGTCTCAGCTTACACATCCCTTTCTCCTGGAAGGGTTCTCTGGTCCCTCCCTTCAATGCCCTCCCCGCCCGGTCGGCTCTGGATGTCCTGCTCAGTGTTGCCTGGCATCCATATTTCTCCTAGCATAGAACGTATCATCTTAGCGCACACACGCATGCACACACACACACCCACACACCCACACACACCCCACATATATTTATGTATAGATGTTTATGCAGTAGTTTGGTTTTCTGCTTGTTCCTCCCATTAGAACATGAACTTCATGAGGACAGGGACCCTGTCTCTACTGACGGAGCAGCACACTCTCCCTAGAACCCAGAGGGGCGTCCACACCCGATGGATCTCTCTCCCACAATATTTGGTGAATTGATGAAGGAAATCACTTCTCCACTGAATGGCAGGGGAGGACCAGTAAGTGAAGTTCCTGAACGGAACCAAGCACGTGGTCATTGTAGCCAACAGCTCCATCAACGTGTACACCAGTTTGTTTCTGCAAAGCCAATGAGACTGGAGTGTGCAAGGCAGAAACGATGGAGAACAACAGTATGGAAGACGTGAAAGTTTCCGTATTTACCCACATCTGTATGTTCAACAGACCCTTGTCATGATATATCTTTCGGACAAATGTTTTATACTGAGTCACATCACACACCTGCCAATGTATCAGTACCATGTACCCAAAGCCCAATGAGACAGTTAAGCACAAAGCTGGGTGGTAGTTCTATTCTTCAGAACCAGTATTATGAGGGGTAACTGTCTGCATATTGATCAGGGAGGGGTGGGTAGCAGGGTAAGAGGGAGGGCCGCTCAAAGAAGACTCAGTGAGGCTCTCATGGCGTCTGTATCACAATGGACAGCAGGCCACCTGCTCATGTCCAGTGTGCTTGTTCCCCGTCACCACTGCCAGCTTCCAACATCAAGAACACAGAGACATTTCCGTCTAACTTTTATATGAAGAATTTAATTATCTATACACATAACTAATTCAAAAGTTGTATTACAGTTGTTAAAGCCGCAGGTTTATATATTTATATATTTTACATTCATCTCCATGAAAATACTGACGCGCCAGTGAATGAGGGGGAGTCCTCGTTCTCGGCACCATGTGAGTGGAGAAAGACCTCTACACAATCGCCAGCACGGAATCCCCAAGGGGAGAGACGTAGAAACAGAAGTTCACTACTGTTAAAAAGTCATTAGTAGAACCGCTAGGTTGTGCTTGAGGCTCCCTGCCCCCCACCCTGTTTTCTGTGCTGTCGGCAACGGCGTTTTTATTGAGAGCTTCCAACTAGTGTTTAAAAGACAAACATGGCTTTAGCTACAACATATCCAACACATCAACGGACCATGAGCTCCATTTCATATTAATCTGTAGAAATTCCACAGTCTAGTTAAAAAATGTAAACATTGGAAATTAATTGCAGGGAGACTCCTATACATTCTTTCTTGTCAAGAAAATTACTTGTTCAAAATATGTCATTCCATGAAAAGTCACTGGAATAAAACTTGGTGTAACAGAGACTAAGGCGAGATTGCAGATATTGTTGATCGTAACAACCTCAGTGGTGGTGTCTACGGATTTATGGTATGAAAACACGCAAAATTAAAAACCCCAAACAGAAAACACCAACTCAACCAGATAAATCTGAGACCGAACAAAAACACAGGTGCTTTCTCGTGTGGCTACAAGGTCACTGTGCAAAATAAAATTAATGTAATATGATTAGAGCATCATACAAGATAATAGCTTTTGCCATGGAAAGAACTAATTTCTTATGTACAGGATGTATTATTACATGCTCAACAAGGTACATCTGATACACACAAACAAGCACAAAACAGCTTCTGTTTAATTGGCCTTGTTCTACACGTCTTTAAAACAGATATACTGAACTCCTCTGTACTTCTATAGTAGGGGGTCGAAAACCCAAACGACACAATTTAGTTGGTAACACTGGACAAAATGAAAAAAATACATCAAGTCTCAGATTTATGGACATTTGGAACATTTTTTAATAGCACATGCAGCATTCCTTGATAGTGGGTCTTTTTGCAAAACCAAAAGAGCAAAGAAGTAATTCGTTTATTTTTTTATTAAAAGGCTAAGATATTTATTTTAAAATAATTTGAAAACTATTGAAAGCACCTGTGCAAAGGTGGGAGGAAGTCAATTTGAGTCACTAGGAAAGCCACAAAAGGACCCACTACCCTGTGTATTTTTGTAATTTTTTTGCTTCTATCTGTGCAAGTAATAACTCAACATTGCCATCACATGCAACTAAGGTAAAATGAGGTAAACTGCTCTGCAGTGAGTTCTTCTACTCAGAAGGCAGTAGGTGATCATGCTGGAAGTCACATGATCAAGGCTGCATCTCCCATCATCCCTCTGGGCAGTGATATGGGATAGTGGGTCTCTTTGAGGACTTTCAAGCCTGAGGGGGGGATGGACAACATATGATTCCTAGAAAAAGGAGGAAAACAACACATAAGCAAAACAAAACAATGAGCAAAATTCAAGCTAGGAAAATGAGTCAGGCATGTAAACAGCATGGTGCCAAAATGATTAAAAAGAAAAAAAAAAGGAAAAAGGGGGGAGGGGAGGGAGGGGACATGCTACAGAAGGAATGATTTTTTTTTTTAAGAAACAAAAAACAAAAACCCCACGAGATAAAGTCTTGCATTACAGAAGGTCTTCAAAGAGACTGTTGCGAATGCAGCAATGGTCTAGCTTTAAGTTCTGCAAACAAAGCTCAGCAGAATCAGAGCAATGCTGCATGTTTCACCATGAGATACCAGAGAGGAGAGGCAACCGAGGCACCGGGGCACTTACATTGCTGGCTGGGGTCCATGTCTGTGGTCAGCTTCACGTAATTGGACGGGAAGAGCCCCACTTGCCCGTGGACTTCTCCTTTCCACCAGTCGGGGTCCTCCTTGTTGAGGACGTTGATGATCTGGCCCTTGTTGAAGGCCAGCTCGTCGTCATTCTGCGCGGTGTAATCGTACATCCCGATCACCTGGCACACTGCAGGAGACAGGCCAGGTGAGGGGCGGCGGCACACCTGCGCGGCTCGCGGGACGGGCTACCTGGGGGTATTAGGTACTCTCGTGTCTCATCTGTGTCCTTTCCGAAGAGGACAGAAGGAAGTGGAGGGCTCTGAGGGGCTTTGTGTAGTGGGGGCAGTAGAGGAAGCCGGAGGATTGAAAACCAAGACGACAGCAAAAATGTCAGACCAAGCCTCGAGTTTCTATCATATCTTCCTCTTTTACACGTTTAGTTGTCAGCAGAAAATGTACAGTGATAACTGAAAGCTTCCAGGGAATCATTTCGATTTGAGTGCAGTGGCACTCCTTCAAAATGCTGACTCTGAACATTGGCCCAACTTCACACACAGCTGCATATCATGGGGACTTCACTGTTGCTCTTTATTTCTTGTCTGTTTTTTTTTTTTTTTTTTAAGGTGGAAGGTAATTATCATCTGACCTCCAAAAAGTTCGACTCTTAGTGAAAAGTAAAATCAGTGTTTTATTCTGCTGTACCTTTGTGTCTCAAAGTTTTCTCTCAAAGAAAGAAACAATTTCCACATTCAAGAACAATTTTTTTCTCATTTTTCCCTCAAAACTATAGGAGGTTACACTGCCTTTATTCCTTGGCATTTTTACACTTCAGATAAAGTTTGCCTAGTTAGGTTTTACCCCCAGTTAATCTTTCCTAACCAACCTCTATACGGTCTTAGGCTTTAAAGATGCTCCAGCTAATTCAATCACCTCAGCAAACTATTTCTGCGGGTTTTGACCAACCTGATGAAGGGGACGCTGCCAGGTCTCCCCAAGGGAGAGGAGATCCAGCTGGCACCACACCCCTCTGCCCACATGAGGCCACGGCTCAAGCAAAGGGGCCCAGCTGTAGCTGGGAACCAGTCACAGTGTTGGCCAGTCCTTCCGTTTCTTGCAAAGGCTGCCAGGTTTTAATCTGATTTCGCTGGGGATGTACAGCATAGACATTTAACCACAAGGTACTGGAATGAAAACTGTGCATTTTCCACAAGTGCCACCCAAGCACAGATGGCTTAAAGACCTAAAGCAGAAGTCTGCTCCCCTAACCTCGCCCATCTCAACTATTACCGAAGCATCTAATTTGGTCTCTTCAATCAGAAAATAGCCAACTGTCTAAGCTGCGGAGCCCTCCGTTCCGTTTTAGCCCTTTAGGAGAGCGTGTATAACATCCTGTCCATTAAGCGCAGCCCCTCTGTTCACAGGAAATGTCGCAGGGGAGCTATTTCTGTCTCAACTGAGCGGCACATTACAACCAACAGAGCCCTGGGGCCTCCCAGCTCAATCTCCTGACCTATTTAGACCCCGGCCATTTATTTTTAGGAGGCCCTTTTTGTCCCCTCACCCCCTAGCCCAAATTCCAATTTAAATAGCTGGAAGGAAATCAAGAGAAAAATCTGGCTTCAATGGCATAGCATTCAGGGCCCCTTTAGGAAGCCAGTTCCAACAAGGGCTCTGTTGTACCCAGCACAGCAAAGCTGCTTCGATACTTGGTCCTTTTGAAAAACATACTCCATATCACATTAGCTGGGTGTCAGCCCCAGCAAGTACAAGAAGCGCTTACAGCCAGTGTGAAAGACAATCTAAGCTAAAAAAATTAAGTGGAAAGGCTACCATGACGCATAGACCATTTTCTGAGCAGAGAGTATAAACTGCTTACCTGCTGGGAATGCTGCGGGCTTTGGTGGCTCTGTCGGAGTGATTTTGCTCATCCCAGGGCTTAAAAGTTTGACGTAGTTAGCAGGGAACCAGCCTATCTGGCGCTTTTTCCCACGTGCCTAATAACAAAGAATTACATTAAAATGTTTCAAAGGTTCATGTTCTTTCATGTTATACTTTACACTTATACCAAGTTTACATATAACTGAAAAACAAATGACATCAATAGTACAATCTATGGATTACTGTATTACAAAATGAAAACATGCCAGCTAAAATTCAAATTGTGGCAGCTATCAATCAGCAAAGCCTAGAATGTTCTGGCATGGGCTGGACTGTGTGGATCACAGAGTACAATGTAGTATGTACAGGATGGAAAACTCTGCTCATTTAACAGCTCTCAGCTGTCATTTTCAGGTAATGTAGAGATTATGGTTTATGCCAATGTTATATATGGATTTTAGGAATAATAATAATGGCAGTCAACACGTGCTGGGTGCTTTTTATGAGCCAGGCCTGTGCTAAGCACCTTATCTGCATTTACCTACACGACAATTCCAGAAGGATAATACTATTACTACTTCCGTTTCCCACTATTGCTATTCCTAGTTCCCAGATAAAAAGAGTAAGGCTCAGAAAAGTTAAGTGACAATCTCAAGGTTACAGGCTAGTCAGTGGCAAGCCAAGATTCACAGTCACATCTGCGATCTTCTTATGGAGAATAACTGTACATATACAAGATGACATACACGCAATATATGGAGGACACAAGGAGTCTAAACTTCACCTTGTTTTAAAAAACCATCAGGCTTATGTGATGAATCAGCCACATTTTCCACCACCATTCCTGCCTCCTTCACTTTAATCTAATTCGACACAAAATCCATTCATTGAGTGTTTACATGCTGGGAGTTGTTGGAAGGGGATAGTATATGACACAGAGGAACTTATAATGAAGTTGGCGAACCAAGACTTGCACTCCTGACACAATTCCATGAGATGAAGACTCTAGTTAGGGATAATGATAAGTGTTATAACTACCCTTCTGCACATCACCAGGAGCAGAGAACTTCACTTACAGCACGTACACACACACACACACACACACACACACGCCCTCTAGAAGCAAGGCTTTGATAAAAACAGCTGCTTTTGGGGACAGGGTGGGAGGGAGACATGTGCATTCCCTTTCGTAATTTTTATTTATTTAGTTATTTATTTTCGGGGGGTCATGACGTGCAGCATGTGGGATCTTAGCTCCCCGACCAGGGATTGTACCCGCACCCCCTGCAGTGGAAGCACGGAGTTTTAACCACTGGACCGATAGGGAAGTCTCTTGTAATTTTAAAATTTGAAACCATGTGAATATATTACCTATTCCCAAAATAAGGAAATAAAATTAAGAGAAAAGGACACTTCCCACCATCTTACCTCTGCCTTCTCATCTGATTCAGTTTATCAAGAGGGATACTTCTGGGTTACTTTTAGAACGCCGATCAAATTTCACTTTCCTTGGAGTCTGACAGATTTCATGCCCTTGGCTCAAGGACTAAAGTTCTAATCCACAGTTAATCCACCAATGGTTGAAGCCACTCCTTTCAAAGCTCCCCCATGTTAATCTACTGAGTATATACTGCCGTAGGTCTCACAACGACTCCACCATTTCTCCCATCCCTGCAGCTTCACAAGGGCGGAACACAGAGCTCACTGGCAATTTCTTCATTTGTGTATCCACAGGGGAGAAGGGCTGGTGAAAGCACCAGAAGCCCGCCCTGGGCACGGCAATTGTGGACTGCAAGAGCCACTCAGGACTCTCTTTTGAGCAAGGTACAAGGAGGGTGATGATGAAAAAATATGGTTTCTGCCTTCAAAGAGCTGATAACCTACAAGAGGAAGTAAGAAATAGGCATGGAAGTAATAATAGCCACGTCAACACTGAATACCAAGAGTGGGGCAGGCATCGGGGCCACCACGGTTCACGGGAAGAAGATGTCGCTTCTGGTGGGATGGTCATAGAAAGCTTCTGGAAGAAGTGGGATTTGGCCGGCTTTTGAGGAACGGGGGAGAGGTGGAGATGACCCTGTGGGGAGGCGCTATGGGCAAAGGCAGTGAGGCACCGGGGTCTGAGGGTTGCTGCTTGTTTTCAAGAGAGCAAATCACCGAATGAGGCTGGAGTAGAGATGTCGCTGTGAGAGGTCAGACCGGTAAGACGGGTGCTGGAAGAGGACGAGGGCATCTGAGGGGAGTCTTGGCCAGCAGGCTGATGAGGAGGGCCAGTGGGGACACCCCCTTTTTTAAAAAAAATTTTTATTATTGGGGTATAGCTGTTTTACAATGTTGTGTTAGTTTCTACTGTACATCGAAGTGGAGTTCTCTGTGCTATACGGCAGGTCCTTATTAGTTATCTATTTTATTACATATTAGTGTATGTATGTCAAGGGGACACCCCTTAAGTCTTCAGAACAGGAGAGTCACATATGGATGGGAAAGCCAATGAGGTGACAACTCTCTACAAGAAATGAGACCCACCGGTCTGAGGAAGGCCTGCTCCTACCCAGTGAAGAAGGAGACATATTAAAAGGGGGAGTGGAGGGCATTCCCTGCCGGTCCAGTGGTTAGGACTTGGCGCTCTCACTGCCGGGACTTGGGTTCAATCCCTGGTCGGGGAACTAAGATCCTGTGAGCCATGCAGCCATAAAAATCAGTCACTAAAAAAAAAAAAATTAGGGGGCTTCCCTGGTGGCGCAGTGGTTGAGAGTCCGCCTGCCGATGCAGGGGATGCGGGTTCGTGCCCCGGTCCGGGAAGATCCCACATGCCACGGAGCGGCTGGGCCCGTGAGCCATGGCCACTGAGCCTGCGCGTCCGGAGCCTGTGCTCCGCAACGGGAGAGGCCACAACAGTGAGAGGCCCGCATACCGCAAAAAAAAAAAAAAAAAAAAAAAAAAAGAAAAGAAAAAAAAAGGGGGAGGGGGGGTGGATTCCAGGACCCCAGTGGAATCCTGCGCCAATAAACCATATCTCGTCCTCCCTGCTGGATAGGGTTTTTATGGCTGCCCACCAGCAAGCTCCCAGGGGAACTTTTGCCTTTGGGTACCCCAGGCTGTGCTTTCTATTCCAGCCAAGATACATTTCTTCAGTCCACCAGCTCACTCTTCACTCTCCGGCACTTTAGTTTTTAATTAGCTGCACAGAAAGGTGCTGTATTTCTTTACCTCACCACAACATAGACCTTTGCCTTCCTGACCAAGGTTTGCCTTGACAGAATGATGAATGGAGGGGACACGGGGACACACACACACACACACACACACACACACGAACTAACACTGTTTTGCCGTACAGATGTGGCTTTGAATGCAAAGGCTACTCTGGTACCACACCTCACAGCACCGCTGATGGAAAGCTCCGCTCCTACAATGCTGTGACGGAAGGATGACTCCATCATGAATTCTCACTATCCCACCCTCACTGTGTGAACTCAAGAATCCAACAGATTTACATACATCTTCAGAAGAATCCTTAGCTCTCACAAGGCTGTTCCTGGCTGCCCAAAGCTTAGGAACCAAATGGATTCAGATAACGTGGCATCTCTCACTACACAAACGCAGGATTTAGGTGGTGCAGGGTTATCTGTACTTTGCAATGAAACGGTGTCCCTTTGAGATCTGGCATATTGAAATTTGGGCAGAGAATTTTAAACAAATGGAAAAGACACTGACTTGCAGCTCTCCTTCCCACCATCCACCTGGGTTCTTTTTTCGGATCAAAATCAGCTGACCAGGGGCCAGGGTAAGCTGCTCGGGACCGGTAGCAGTGTAGGAAGCAATAACCTGGGCAATTTCTGGAAAACAAGACCAAACATGGCAGTGCACCATTAGAGTCAGGAAAAGGAGAGCCTAAGAAGACACAGCCACCTCCCAGGTTCACGGGTCAACATCGTCAAGGCCGGTGTACGGGGCCGGTTTTCTACTAAATGAAGAAGGCTCGGTGACCCTTCTTTGACCACACGGCAAATGCAGTATTCCGGAGCTGGGCTTGCCTTCCGGTTCTGCCCAGTCTGCTCGAGGACCCCCTCATCTCTCAGAACGGACCAACTTGCCTCCACAACCTCCCACTCTCCCCACCGTCCGCACCCTACCCCCACTGCCCCAATTCCCAAGAACACCCCGATGCCGCAGCTGGACCTCATTCACCCCCAACTACCCTCGGCCCTCACACAGGGCTGATTATAATTAGCACATGGTCCAGTCAAGGATGGTTGAGCGAATCAAGGAACTCAAGTGAACCTTTTCCACCTGCCAAGTACAGCAGAAAGAGAAATCTGTTTTCTTCAGAAACCACCAGGAGTGTGCGCTAGCTAATTTCTTTCTATGTTACGACTTTCTTTAGACTCTCTCTTCCACCCACAAGATCATTTTCTTTGAGGCTCACATTTTGAGGGTGATCCCTGAACATCAGGTAGGAATCACATCAACGTAAGTTTACTTCTTTTTATGTCAAGTTAGAGGACGATCCTGCAGTCAAGAGGAGGGGTTTTATGCAAAACAACAATTCAGCACAGAAAAAAAAAATGCAAACAGTTCTGTACTTTTCCTGAATGTGAACAGTCTCATGGGAAAAACTCCAGCAGTACCACAGACCAGGCTCTGAAAAGTACATTTCTCCTGGCACAGGAGGTCAACTACGGAAGGACAAAATCCTCCTCTGACTGAATGCTGGTGTATCCGCAGTGACGGCCTTGTGAACTTCTAGAAGCAAGACAGAACACATTGTTCTATTCCTCTCTACTCTCTCCCCATCATCACTGTTCTTGAAAGAAAGAGATGAAGGAAGAAGGAATGAAGTAAAGACAGACAGACAGAAGGAAAGAGGTGAAAGGCCCATGCTCCTGCTTCCCTGAAGGCACATTAGCCCCCTAGGACCCTGTTCTGTAATAAGCGGCCACCATGCTAGGAGTGCCAGGCCGTCCCGGTGCGGGCTGGCCCTGCCAGATGCATCCCAGAGCTCAGGTGAAGCGAGAAAGAGCCAGCTTACACATACCTGGGCTCCACTGAGAGCTCAAGCTGGGAAATCTGTGCTGGGGATGAGAATTTTCCCCCAGCATGCCAAGGACCAGCTCTAAACTCCACGAGTTTTCCATGTGGAAAAGATCCAAATTAGTGTCCTATTTGGCCCCTGATATTCCTGCTCCTCAAAGGACCTGGCCTGCATAGCCAGTGACCTGCCCTGACACTCTTTTCTGTTTTTTCCAGCTTTTTTGAGCAGCTCGCTGGTTTCAGTGCAAAGTTAAGCCCCTCTGGACCCTTTGGAATGACAATTCAAAATGTAGCATACTCCTGGTTAAAACAGACATTTGACCGGGGTGGTCCAACATCTGAGTCAGACTAAAATCCTACAACGGCCTAAAAACCCACCTTTCCTTGCCAGGTAAGCCCATTTGTAGCTGAGCACCAGACACAGGTACACACATCCCTGTCAGCACTGCGGTGACTCTTTCAACCTGTAATTTCTTAAGACTGTAATAGCAAAGAAGCTCAAATGACCTAGAGAGGAAGACAGGCCATACAACCGTATGATTTCACATCTGCTTCTTTCTTCTGTCTTTCAGGCTTCTATTTATAGAATATGTGATTTTGTTTAAATAAACTAAAACACTCTTGAGTTCAGAGGGATGACTGTAATTTTTGTACCTTCACCGTGTACCTGAGGAAAACCACCCAATGGCTTCTAAATTAACAGGACTTGCACTCTGATAATACGTGTTGCTCTCTCATCTCCTTCATTATTTATGTCCTGGGACTCAATATGCTTCCAGGAAACAAACAAGGGCTTCCTGAACCTAACGAGAGGAGGACTCAGCAGCTGCTGACCCCAAATCCTACAGGTTCATGCATTACAACTTCCCACCCGCTTGCCTGAATTATTTCTTCACATCCCAAGAGAACACTGTCTGGTAATGTCCCTACTCTCCATGTGTGAGGCAACAGCCATATTTCATAACCATCTATAAATACATTATTAATGGATTCCAAGGAAAGGATCTGTTCCAACCACTCTTCGGACAGATTCTTTTGTCTTTTCTTTTCTTTTTTAAGGCTTCTGGCCCCAATAAACAAAGATTGGGAGCAACTATCAGTTACATTTAAAATATTGAAAAATAAGCATCAGGGTTTGTCACTTACCAGGTTTTTTTCCTAAACTCCCTGTTTTCCCAGCAGTTCCAGAGCCCTTAAAACAGAGCAGAAGGTCTCATTTGCATACTGAAGAGTTTTGGTCAAGCAACTTAAAAAACGATTAATGATGACACAAACGCGCTTGAGCCCCTAAATTCCCCTTTTCATTCTGGGGAAACATAGTAGCATTGTATCTCCTGACATTACGATCTGTATCAAGGAAAACATGGGGCGAAATAAGTACTTTAAAAGCAGGTAGCTTTTACTCTCTTCTTAAGAGAAAAATTAGCAAAGTATGTGGCATTGTAGGACCCCAGAGGGCTCAGGTATTGACTGTGTATAACATGGGCGCATCCTGTCCCTGGGTCAGGTGAAACAGGGGCTGCCCCGCCAGGAAGACTGTTAGTCTACAGCCTAAACACTAAGCTCATGCTTGATGTCCAAATGGTTAATTATTAAACACTTCACACATAAAAAAAGTACAGAGACTATAATAGACATCCATGAGTGCAATGGATGTCTATTTTAGTCTCCATATACTAAAGACTAAATACGTGGAAGTATTAATATTTTAATTAAATTAATACTAATATTAACAATACATGGAAACATTAATATTTTGGTACATTTGCTTCAGGGCTTTCTTTTTTTTTTAAAGAAGGAAAACAGTACAGTGGCAATTCAAACACCCCTTCCCCCATCCCATTATCCAAAGAGGCAGCCACTCTCCTGTATATCCTTTTCACCCAAACCTTACACTGTTTAAACACTGAAATTTCTCTTGTAATGCTGGACACACAGCCCATAGAAGCAGACCATTTTTTTCCCCAACTACTAAGTGTTTCAAAAGTGCTCTGGGGTTGAATTCCTTCATAGATACTCATGGAATTTTAAACCAGTTGAGCAAGCCAAGCCAGCAGAGACTCAGCTGGGACAGGGGCCAGGCCGTAATCTGTCCTTGCAAAGTGCTTTATTCCAGATTAATTTTCACTCTTGTGTCCCTATCTTCCAGTAAATTAAGTATTCCAATTAAAACAGAACAAAACAAAAGGCTTAATTAACTAAATGAGAGTGACTTTAAGCATAAAAATATGTAATTGTCTACCAGGAACACAACTTATCATTGTCCCTACCTATATTTATACTGAAATTCAACAACCATTTAGCAGGGAAAGTTTGAATGAAAATGTTTACTCTGATTATGCTTTCTGTATTAACGAAGTTATACAATACCCATCTTCCTTGCAATTTTTATGGGCTGCATATCAAAATGAAGGAACACTAATGATACAAGATTCCAAATGACCAGTTACTTTCCCAGTACAGGCTTAAATATACTCTCTATTCCATAAAAAGAACAAAGCAATTAGCAACCCAGTGATAGAATTCAAGCAGCTTCAATGGGCTCCCTTTTAAACACCACAGCCAGCACTTAAGCTGAGACGGAGTCAGATGGCCAGGTTCCATCCTGGCGCTTCTTAAGAATGCAGCAGAAAAGTTGATCCAGGCTACGTGCCCCAGCCCTGCTCGTGTAGAGGAGGGAAGCAGGTTTAGGACAACCTCCCCCTTGTCCGCGGGTCAATTTTGGTATCTGAAGCTGGGTCTGGTTTTTCAGTTTGGCGGGATATGGCCTTATAATATTGAAGTCTATGTCCAAGTAGGATAAAAGAGCTGCCTTTTTTGATTTTTTCATCATTATGAAATAATGTTGCTAAATGTTTGTCTAAAATCTTGAGCACTGTTAGTTCTTCTGTGGCTGATATTTAAGGCTGTGGTTAAGAAAGCACTTTACAACTCAACTTACCTTTAGAAAATGTCACAGTGCATTTTTTGAAACTTACTGACTTTGGATGGCTTTTGGTAGAAAACTCTCATTTATTAAAATATAATACAAGTAATGGCTTTCGTGTTTAACTGATCCCAAAGGTAAAGCCATTTTAAGAGGTTTTGTGCATGGGAGCAGAAATCCAGTTTAGTTTTTAATGTTTTCCCTCTAGTCCCCTGAAATATCTCCATGGTTCTTATGGGATATGACTGGCTGGCCTGGAGAAGAGTTGAATTTTCCCTCCTCTCCAGGTCTGCAGAGGACAATACAACGACTGTCCTACGGAAAAGAAGTACTTTCTTTCCAGCTTCTGCCAAATTCTCCAAGGGTAAAACACTTATGCAAATCCCTCCAGGGGAATTTCAGCAAGCTGCTCTCGAGACCAAAGCAAGGGAAAACAAACAAAAAACTCCCAAAACAACAATGACATTCCTTAAAAAAAAAAAAAACAACCAGCAAATAAAACTATTCCTAGGAACTGCAGGGAAGGTGAGAAGGCTGACATGGAGGAACTACCATAGCTTATCACCAGGGCCAGCTTCGCTCCCCAGGCAGCTATGGGTCTGTTAAATGACTACATCTATAACCTGAAATTCCCACTAACTTGAAATTGGCCACTACGCGATGGGCTCCCATACTCTAGTAGGCCCACACCACCATTTCATTAATCTTGTGTTATCTCAAGGCCACTTCATGCGACTGAATTTTTAGGGTCCCATTAACAGCAATGGGAAGCCACTTCCAATTTGTAAGGATAACAGCATTTAAAATAAATTCAGTCTCGGAGGCTTCCCTGGTGGCGCAGTGGTTGAGAGTCCGCCTGCCGATGCAGGGGACATGGGTTCGTGCCCCGGTCCGGGAAGATCCCACATGCCGCAGAGCGGCTGGGCCTGTGAGCCATGGCCGCTGAGCCTGCGCGTCCGGAGCCTGTGCTCCGCAATGGGAGAGGCCACAATAGTGAGAGGCCCGCGTACCACAAATCAATAAATCAATCAATCAATAAATAAATAAATAAATTCAGTCTCTGATCAACGGAGATACGAAGTTCTAGCCAAAGTGTACCAATTTCTTAGCTCTTGTGTCTTCCTACTGTGTAGGCAAAAATACAAATTCTAAAAACTCTCTACTGCCCAATATTCCGGGGCCAGTATCACCAAAATACTTTTGTTTACATGGGCAAGATATTGCTGTGTATCTTTCTTGAGGTTTCTCAAATCAGTGACCCTGAAGACTTAATCTAGAGTATTTACTCCGAATCCTAAGTCATGTACATTCAGGAACAGAGATGAATCCTGAGTATTATCCCAGCTGATGCAGGCCAGCCTCATTACGAGCAGCCTCCACTGAGCCCCGGGGGGTTCTTCTGCTTCTGGGAAGCCAAGGCTGACCCTGCGGCACCAATAGACAATTTCAAACAATTACAGGTCACACTGTATTTGCTGTCACGTTCCAGAACTTAGCAAAACCCAACAATGATGTTCCACCGGCAAACATCATGACTCCCTGAAAAGAGAATCGCTGCACAGAAAGGGAGAGGAAACAGTTAATGTGGGTTTACCTCTGAATCTTTAAGCCTCACATAGTTAGAAGGGAAGACTCCGGACTTGTCGCCCACTGTTCCTGTCCACCAGTCACCATCTTTCTTGGTAACCAAAATCACATCCCCTTGCTGAAAGGTTAAATCGCCTTGCTCAGAACTCTCGTAAGTGTACATGGCAATAAATTCTGGTGGGGAGAAATATTGAGATACGGAGAGAGCTTGATTGTTTACAGAAATCCCAGACAACTTTGCAAAAGCAAGTTTATGAATAAGGAAATTATTAGGATAAGGTCCATTCAAGAGAAAGGCTAGTCACTGATAAAATGCAGAGTTGCAGAACCCCCTGGGCTCCAAATTCCCCGATTGCACATAAAAATTCAGTAACTGCAGCCGGGGAGACAATTCCTGTGAAGACCCAGGACCAGGAACAACAACAACAAAAACCCAACTGCATGTCCACCAACACCAGTACTGAGAGTGATCTCCGATTTAACACCATGGTTTCTTTTTACATGAAAATGGTTTTCACGTTCACTTTTAGCTAACATTTACTGAGTACCTAGGTCATGCTGAGCACTGGGTTAGATGCACTGACATGCAGGCTCCTTGGGGAGCTCATCAAATATCTGTAATTCACGTTTGAAGGTACCAAGTCACCATTTTAGAAACCTTTTAGACGTGGTATATCCTTTATGTAAATTAAATAAGACATGTTTTTCATTATTCAAGTGCCTCAGTGAAAATTTAAGTCCTATTGTGCCATATACACAGATGGCAGGAAGCCGTTAGAACACAAAATTGAAAATATATATTCTTTAGTTAAAAACAGACACCTACTTGTCATTCAAGTATAAACAGGTAGAGTGGACTGCTGATAAAAGTAGTGTCTACCCAATCCCAGAAAATAATCACGCCTTTCTGAACAAGAGGAAAAGACAAATCACAGTTTCTTACATTTGATTATTCATGTAATTTCGTCGTAAAAGACAAGAATTAATGTTCTTTACTGTCTTGAATGTGAAGGATGTGCATTCCAGAGGAAGTTTTTCTTTTGAATTATAAACAGCTGACTTTACTAAGGCTTAGAAACCAAGTCACACTCTCAGAAAGATTACTTGGCACAAAATTCTAGACACTACACTAGGTAGAGAATAAAAGATTTCCGGAAAGATGAACATACGTTTCTTATTTCCACTTTTTGTCCATTTTATCCTAGGCCTTTGTGTATTTTTTAAAAAGCAAAAAGCAAAAAGCTCCCCCCCAAAACGACAAAACAAATCAAAACAAAACAACACAAAAAAACACCATTTACCCGAAAAGTTCGTTTTATGATGGATGATGGATGGAGTGTTTCTTGCTAAAATTTCACATGATAGTCCTTAAATGCAGAGCTTAATGTCAATTAATTTAGTAGGGAGGACTCCGCTGTCTAATTATAAGAGCCTCTGCAGGAGGCACTAATGAAAGCTAAAACAGGCACCAAAAAACACAAACCCTCCTAATGCTTATGCTAATGTGGGCAGCTCTCCAAGGGGCCGCTTCAGCCTCGCTGCGCTGACCTGTAGGCTGAGGCCAGCAGACCCCCGAGATACAAGGTCATCCAAATGTACAAGGCAGAACAGAAGCCTCTCTGTCGCTAGCCCTTCAGCACTGGTGACACACACCTCCACAGTTAAAACTGGAAAAATGATTTCCCGCACGAGGAAATCAAAGTTTGGCAGCTTGAATAAGGACATTGTTTCTTCATTAATATATTCCTTTTTCTGAGTTCCCAGTATTCTGACCCTTCCCTTTTCATTTTGTTCCGTTACTTGTCCCTTAGCTCATGTTTGGCCATTTCAGATTGGATCCTTGGCAATCTATCCTTTTCCCAGTGATTCCTGCACTTAAAAGTCACTTTCTTAAAATGGATTCAAAGTTTGAAGTCACTTTCGAAATGCTTAAGAAACTTCAGAAGCGTGAACTCTAGCTGAACTTCACACTGCAGCAGAAGATACCAAGGAGACGGGAAAGACTGTGGCTTTACTTGCCCTGTGTGCACGCAGGCATCTGCGAGGACCTTCTGGATTCAATGAAAACGGGGAGACATGAGGACTGCTATGCGGGGGCTTCTCACCACTTAGACCCTCTTCACCGGACATGTAACACAGGGCACTGGCAATTCCCAAGCCCATATTTTAAGAGCTACCCAAACTGGCCATCTATTTAATCTGGTTTCTGGTTTACGTGAAATCTGATTACATTTAATACAGTATTGATAAGTGGTCCATTAATATATTTAAGTACCTTTTCTCGGAATTTCAGATGTCAGTATCCTCCCACACCCCTCCAGAAAGCCAGCAATCTCTCCTCAAATTTCTAATACCTAAATCATTTCAAAATGGATGTAATAAATGTCAACCCAGGTTGAATTTAACTCTCTTCTGTTGCCCAACTTTAAGGATGTGTGTGGTTCATCTGTGACCTACTTATTGAGGCCTCAAGTGCAGAGGCCTCTGTACAATGTTTCAAAACAAATCAACATTCATCAACCCAGCTGTTGGAAACTAACACACCATTGTAAAGCAATTATACTCCAATAAAGATGCTAAAAACAAAAAAACAAAAACAAAAAAACCCAGCTGTTGGATGAGAAAGCTCACTGCTTTAAGTGACTATCGATAAATCCAGGAAATGAAGCAAAAAGGAAATAAAAGTAGCAGACATTTACTGACCTTTATTCCAAAAGCTTACACTATTATCTTATAAGCCTTGTAATAATTTCCTACCTCAAGTGGCGATTATTATGCCCATTTTACAGATGAGGGAGTTAAGGCATGACTAAAAGTAAATGGTCACTAGGTAAGAGAGCCAGGGTACAAACTCTGGTGCTCCAGCGAGACTGAATGGATATAACACACTGAATCTGGGGGGACGGGAGGCACACATAATTTGCCTGACATAATACTGACTACATGTGCTGTGTTTAAAAGACCTTCTTGCCTGTTCTCCTAACAGTGGATAAAAAAGTCATTAGGATGACAAGAATGTATGAAGAGAACTATCCTAATGATTGTTTTGGTGGTAATGGCCAAAACTGGATACAATAGAATACTGGATTTGTTCAGTGATGATGAAGTTTTACAGCTATACTTATAAGCTAAAAAAATTTTTTACTTCTGAAATTCCTCCTGAAAAAGTAACTTTGTTACTATCTGAAATACCATTAAATTTTAACCTTTATTGTCTCCATTGCAACAATTGCTTTAACAATTCTATTTTTCATAAGGCAAAGTTTCTAAGGAATGTAAGTCTCATAATGGCAAACAAACTGAACGAAAGATTCCACCCTCGTGGAATTTATTCAAGGAACCTATGAAAAACTACTACACAGTTGTGTAGACATCTGTTAGCTACAAACACTGTTCATACTTCAACATGGAAAGCCTGTCTAACTTGGGTAGCGCTCATTCTTCATTTAGTACTCTGATAATGGCTGGACCAAATGAAGAAAAGACATGAGATTTTTACCATTAGAGCCTGAATTATGTAGGTTTTGTTCATTTTTAAACCTATACCATATATTGGCATATATAATCGAAAAGATTATGTCATGAAGAAGAGGAAAAAAAGGAATTAATTATTTGTGTAATAAACACTCAAAATACAATGTTTAGGCCTAAATAATCTGGTGTGGTTATTTACATGGAACACAGAAATGAAACTTCTGTTTCATTTGGGGTACAAATGGCACTGACGTTACTGTGACAGTTTTACTGAACCGTATAGTTATGGCTTTAAACCAAAATACTTACCTGTATAAAGTCAGAAAAATAGCAATTACCACAAATTAGCTGTAGAGATGCTCAGAGAACTTGGTCCTTAGTGACTGTGATGGGCCTCTTTCAAGAGTCAAAGGGCTCATAATCAAACATAACTAGAAAATCCAGTTTTTATGATCAATATATCTGATGGTATTTTGAAAGTCTCCATAAAGTGCTATGACTTTGTAAAGGGCTAAACCTCATTTTACCTTAGGGTTTAATATAATGAACGTAAATTAATGTAAACTATTTAAACATGAAATCCAACATTCACTGTATTCCACGATTCCCTCCACCTTCTAAATAACATGATCTGAGTCAGGTTCTCACCTTCTCCTGACACGGCCGGCTTGGCTGCTGGGGAAGCTACTCTCTTTAGACTAGCAGGAGTTTCTGAAGAACCAGAATCCATGCTGGAAGAGGGGGGAAAGTATTTTAATTTTCACCCTCAAAGAAAACAGTACAAATGACACTGATTTTTCTTTTTAAAAACTGTTTAACATTTAAAGCATTGATAATCTACTGCTGAAATAGATGCACTCAGCTAAGTCAAAACACATCACAAGGGGCCACAGAGGCCTGATTCTAAGCTCACATCCTTGTCTGTCAGCACTCCGCTTTGCTGGATACACAGCTAATGTATTGGTCTATTTCAAAGCATGACTGACAGATGCTCATTCAGTATTTTTGCTCTTCATCTCTTCTTGAAGCTCATAATGTGTTTTGACCATCTACATGGTTAGAACAATTAAACAACAACCTTTTTGTTAAGGTTCCATGCTATAAGTTTCCCAATGAAAAAGATAATTCATTCTTCCATAAATTTTCCCAAATGCTTTGGGCCTCTAAGTAGTCCTGTACGTCTGGAACAGTACTGGATACTAAGCATGAAGAGAGGCATAACCTCCAACAAATCCACAAGAATGTTCCAGGTCTCAGAGTAGAATTCTCTCATGCATAAGTCAATGAAAAACAGGATATACAGGTTTCTATGAGCAAGGAAAAAAATGACCCTTTATCTGTAAGAGGCTCTCCCCTGTTGCCATGTACCCTAATTTTTGCAGTGAAAAGATCCAGTTTAAAGACAAAATAATCCTGCCACTCCCATCTATGAATCTTAACTAGTGCAAACAATAATTTCGTGCCTGACATGGTTTTCATCCAATAGAAGCAGATAAATACAAACATACCTCGTAGATTTCCTTACGGGCCCTGAAATGAGTTTCACGTAGGACTTGGGGAACCACCCCTTCTGGCCTTGAACTTCTCCAAACCACCACATGTCTTGCTGCTCCAGGACTGTGATGACATCATTTTTGTTAAAATTTAAATGGTTGTCTTTTTTGGCTCTCCAAGGATACAGGGCTTGTGCCTGTAGCCCCTCCACCTTTTCGCCCTTGTGTGGAAGAACATAAAGGACCTCTCATCACTCTGTGATTTGTTATCCATTCAGGTGACGCGAACACCGGCTCCTCCCCTGCGACGGGCACACGCGGGCACATGCTCAGCCACAGAGGACCCTGCCTCAGCACAGCACTGGTGCTACATGCTCCACTGTGCTCAGTAACTGTTTATTTCCCAGAGTGGAGGTGAAAATCTGCTAGCCTATTCACAAAGCCGTGGTCGGGCCGTCTAGAATTCTCTATTTAAACAAGCCAGGAGGTCGTGTTTATTCTGTTGCACCAGGCTGTGTGCCTTTTCTGTTTGGGTTCTATTTTAAGTCTCAAGTTGCCCAGGGCACTCCCACTCCTGCCAATTTCCAATCGGATTTGGGTGTTTAGTGGGGGATTAATACCAGAGCAGAAACCTTATGAAATCTCAAAAGGTAATTAACTGATATCTTAGTTTAGGCGGACACAGGGAAATACACCTGGCATTGGATTGGGCTTGTTTCTGTTCCTTTTTAGAGGAACAGGGGTTTGGCAAGCATAAATCCACTGTAATCCCCATTTACTATAAATACATCTATATGCAAACCATATACAAAGATGAATAAAATGCCATCTCTGCGTCCCCAAAATAATTTGGGTTAAAACACTTTATTAACCAGAAAGCACTATAAAAATGGGCAGTATGATACCAAGGAACTCATAATTAATGAGGAAGAAAGAGATACAAACAACTATGCCTACCACCCGGCAGAATGAAATACGCTAAGAAGAGAGGTGCCAACTATTCACTGCAGGAACAGAGAGAAAAGAGGGATTAATGCTGCCTGAGGGCAACACGGGGAGTTTCACGGAGGAGGCAGCGTTTGAGCCGGGCCTTGAAGGATGAGAAGGATTTTGGTAGCTAGGGCTTCGGAGGAAGGGCACTCTGGGCAGAGGGCATGGCCGCGCAATGCTGTCCCGCAAGGTGTCCAGGAGGAGAAGCGCAATCTGGGGGTGCACGTGACCTAGTCTCATGGAGGGGTGGAGTAGGAGATGAGGCTGGCAAGGCGGGGTGAGGCGTTTATTATCTTTTTAAAGACTGTAACATAAAACAGTTACAGTATCTTAAAACAATACTAAAAAATACAACAACATCAACTTTCGATTATATACGCAAATGGACAAGAACAAGGGATAATGCCCAATGACGGTTCACTCAGAACCAACTTGGACTTGCCTGTAGAAGGTATTTTCATAATGACATTTAACTGTGATTATGTCTGACAAGTGGAGCATTTATGACAGGTTGAAGAGTTTTGGCTTCCATGTTGGTCTCCATGGGTTCTCGCCTTCTTAGACCTATGACATCCCTATTTCCTTCCATCTCGACCGTACACTCCACCCAGTCTTCAGAACTGAGGAGGGGTCTCTGGATTCCAAACGCCCCCCAGGACCACAGAGTCTCTGCCCGCCGTGTCCCCACCTCGCGCTTGCAGGGCGCCTCACACTGGAGCCGTGGATCTCAGCGCTTCTGTGTTGCCTAATCCTCTCCATCACTTCTGTTTAGTCTCTGCCATTTCACCTGGGCTCCAGTATTTCATAACCTCTCACCCTGAAAAATCTTTGCTGCACCTTTCCACATGGAGATGCCTGAATAACCAGCATGGAATCAGGCAGAACACGGACTCTGGGTTTGAATCCCAAGTCTGTCACTGACTAATTGTGTGACCTTGGACAACTGTTTAATCTCTCCAGGCCTTATTTCCACATCTCTAAAACAGAGACACTTTCTTCAAAAGGTGGTTGAGAAAGTGTAACAGGATCTATCTTTAGAGCAGCTATGAGAGTAATTATCTTAACAGGGGTGGCTTATGTTACTATTATTATTTCTAGTCCCAAACTGTGCAGTATTGCTGGAGAAAGCCAAGATAATGTGTGATGACCAGTTACACATTCAGGTTAAATTCAGCCACGTCAGGCTTCTTCCTTCTTTACTCAATTCCTTTTATGCATGCTCCGCAGGCCCTCGGGGGCCCCTCCTGAAAAAGCTGCCCAGAGCACAACCTGAACTCCTTTCCCTCTTTCTCCAATCTCTCTTCACCCTTCCTCTCCCAGAAGAAAAAGAAGCCTGTCTTCTTTTCTGTGCTTTTAACGCTGCTCCCACTTAGATTCTCTGGTCTCCACTTTTCAGTCCCTTTCCCCACTGGCCATGGGGCTGCTTCCTGTCCTCCTCCTACCCTGCTCCTTCTCTTTCCTTTCACCAAATCTTCCCACTTTCCCACCAAACGTTTCCTCTGTATCCCTCTACGATCTGGTTTATCCTGCTCTTTCCCAGGTCACAGATATGTTCTACTTGTCTCTTTGCCCGGACCACCGCCTTTAATAATATGAGCACCACCACCCCCGCTTTCTGGAAACAGCCTTCAACTTCCTCTCATTTTCCTGGTCCTGAGCCCTCCTCCACCAGAGACACCACGGCTGAGCATGACCCTTGTGCCACCTGCTGAGCTGGGACAGATGCAAAGAAAAGGAACAGCTCCTCTCAGGAGCTGCCCTACTCCCAGGTCAGAGAAGACACACGCTCTGTGCAATTTCCATCTTCGTGCACGCTCTCTCCTTTGAAGAGCTCACTCATTTCCTGAGATCTGATCTACGTCCCAATTCCTGCCAGACCGAATGACCCGGCTGTCCCCCTCTCACCTTAAAATTAACACGTCTAAAACCCAACTTCTTCTCGCTAAAAATCAATTTCTCTTTCTGCCTTCCTTGTTCCCCTGTAAAGTCAAACCTTTTTCTCAGTCCCAGACCTTTCCTTTCCTTTTTGCTCCCACAGGCATTGGGGCTCCCCACTCTTCAACTGTTGTCAGTGCCCCCGTGTCCCCGACTCGAATCTTCCTGCACACACCACCCTCCACGTGAATCTGCCCGGAGCCTGTGCTCACTCTGGCTGTTCCCCGAGCAGAAACTGTCCCTGACCCCCAAATGCCTGCCAGATGTGCAATTTCGCTGTTTGGTTTGACTATTTATAGAAATTTCATTCCTTTATTAATTAAATAAACAAATAAAGGAATAAATTTCTTTATTTATTATCCTTTCAGAAATTACTTTGTTAGCAAGGAATTTAAGAGCTTCCCATTAATCTGTAATCGGTCTATCTTTTTGGATAAATATTCAGTGGTCTAGCCAAATGGACTGACCCACAACTTTCCTGAAACACTCTCTGACCTCCTACCTAAAGCCTCTCCTCACATTATTTTCTTTTTATCTTTTTATTTTATACTGGAGTATAGCTGATTAAAAGTGCTGTGATACCCTCACAGTATTTTCTGTCTGACATGCCAGTCCTCTCTGTTTCCTAATAAGCTCTTACCCACTGTTCAAGATGGAGTTCAAATGTCTGAACTCCATCCTCTGAACTGTCACTATTCCCTCTACTGGGAAAATGTGAACTGGATCCCGCCCTGCCAGCCGACCCAGATGCATATAATGAGGCTTTACTCCTAAATGACGTTGACAACAAGCATTGGCTGAATCTGTCCGCCCCACACAGGCACTCGAGGTCCTCCTGCCCCCATCGATGCTGTTACCTGGCCTAAAACAGGAGATGGAGAGGAGCCCGTGGCTGTGGCTGGAGTGAAGGCTGATCTCTGTCTCAACTGCCCGGCGCTCGGAACGGTGAGGGAGGGCTGGGCTGCCCATGCATCCCAGTTGTCGGTTTCTGGTTTCTCATTCGTGCTGGTGGGCCACCTGGAAGGTGAAGCGCACCACCGTGAGTGGCAAGGACTTCCCGATGCACCGGCGTTTCTCCCACCATAAACATACACCCAGGATGTGCATGGGGCTTGTTTAAGAGCAAGGAGGGGGGCAAGAGCACCGGACTTGGGTTTGGGTCTGACCGTCACACACTAGCGATGGATCTCAGGCAAATTCTAGTAGTTTCTCGGAATCTTGATTTCCTCGTTGATAAAATGGGAACAATATTGTGCCACTCTGGTTAGTTGTGAGGGTCACATGAAATACCACATAGAGAAACACTTTGCAATGAGAAAGCGCCAGAGAAACTTCCTCATGTGATCATTATCTTCATTTGTAATGACAATGCTAAATAAGCAAAAAAGAAGTTTCGCATCACATATGAAAACATGCCAGCTCAGCGGCTGGTGCTTAGTAATACCATCTCTCTGTCCCATCAACACACAGCAAGCACCAGGCCATGTGCTTGGATACCATGGTAACTACCAGTGGTATCCTTAGAGCAACGTGTTGTCCTGATATCGGGGATGGTTTTAATTTTGCAATTTTATAATTTTAAATAAACACATCTGTGTCAGTGCAGATTTAAATTCAATTGACTTTTTAAAAATCTTTATAAGACATAAACAAATCTGAAAATTAGAATATTTCCTTTGATAGACGGCACATCCTGATTCAGGGTTTGGAAAATAAGAAGCCTGGAATTATAGCAGGAGAGCTGCAGACCACACATTTATCGAGCAAGAGAGTAACACGGACTGGATCCACAGCAAAACAAAATCCTGGAAAACACAGCACCTGTCTTCTATTTTAGTGTAAGCTTTAGTTTCAAAAGTCAGAACTTTTCAATCAAAATCAAGACAGGGAATACAAACTACTATACACAAAATAGATAAGCAACAGGGATTTACTGTATAGCACAGGGAACTATATTTAATGTCATGTAATGACCTATAATGGAAAAGAATCTGAAAAAATATATACAGTAAGTCCCCTACATACGAACGAGTTCTGTTCCGAGAGCACATTCGAAAGTCCAACAAAGTTAGCCTAGGCACCCAACTAACACAATCGGCTCTATAGTACTGTACTGTAATAGGTTTATAATACTTTTCACACAAATAATACATAAAAAACAAACGTAAAAATATAGAAAACATTTTTAATCTTACAATATAATACCTTGAAAAGTACAGTACAGTACCAGCTACATTACTGCTGCTTTTACGCTTGCTTCCCGACATCCTGGGGTTGAAATAAAGATACTGTACTACTGTACTCTATACAGTACCGTACAGTAAAGTATACAAAAGCACAACCACGTGACAATGTACGCCAGACACGTGAACTGACTTATGTGACTGGACGTGCGAATGCACGTTCACGTCTTTGAAAGTTCGCAACTTGAAGGTTCGTATGAGGGGACTTACTGATATATAACTGAATCACTTTGCTGTACACCTGAAACTAACACAATATTATAAATCAACTATACTTCAATTAAGAAAAAAAAATCAAGAGAGGAGAATTTCAACTTGGTTTCCATCATGCTAATAAAAGACTACTTTTTAGCAGAGATTAGATAGGGAGGACCTTCTTTAGCACTTTCAACCATTTATGTGAAAATGTAAGTATGAAAAACTTGCTATTCCGGGCTTCCCTGGTGGCGCAGTGGTTGAGAGTCTGCCTGCCGATGCAGGGGACACGGGTTCGTGCCCCGGTCCGGGAAGATCCCACATGCCGCGGAGTGGCTGGGCCCGTGAGCCATGGCCGCTGAGCCTGCACGTCCGGAGCCTGTGCTCCGCAATGGGAGAGGCCACAACAGTGAGAGGCCCGCGTACCGCAAAAAAAAAAAAAAAAAAAGATAATACTTGCTATTCCTTACATCCTTCCCTCCACTTCCTCCTGCCTTTGGTCATCACTCACCTCTCTTTCCTCTATTTCCTCCACCTGGTCTTTCTCCAACATTACGCCCTGACTCCCTGCCTTCAATTTGTTTCTTCTGAAAGATGATCAGACTTGAAAACAAATTAAAAACACTTCTTACATCCCTCTTACTTGAATGCCAGTATAAAATATTTTTAGACTACTGCACACCTAGACCAGTCCTATAACTGGAAGCGTGGACAGCGGCTTCATCTCTCCTTTCAAACCTCTGCTTACACACTGTTTTTAATGCCATTTCCTGATGACCAAAGGCATAGCACGAACAGCGGCCAAGAGTACACATCTCTTCGCTCTGCTGTACGTTTGTACGGGACTGATGAAAGAGAAAAGCTTCACAGGAAACAGCTTTCTATCTTATTCAAAACCACGTGACTAAATTCAATTTCTGTTTCTGTCCAGCAAAAAAAAAAAAAGTGCTATTTCCGTGCAGGAAATGACTCTAAATATTTGCTGTCATGGGCGTCAAGCCCATTATTAGGAAACTGTATTTCTCCATTTCTTTCACAAGAATGTAAGATACAGACAAATTATTGAACGAAAACAAGGGTCATAGGCTTAACTTTATCCCAGGGCAAATCATTGTTGAGCAATGATATAATTAAATCCAGGTCAGGGAATGCAATCCACAATGTGCCGGAAGACCAGAGAAAGTGGCCATGAAAATTACTCAGAGGTACAACCCAAGACTATAACAACACTTAAAAGATCACTAAGCTGGGATTTCAAAAATCATCAGAAGTAGCATCCTACACATACGTGGAGCTGAAGTCGGCCCAGTTGTTGGGGGTCGCGGAGGGCTCTGCAGAGGTCACCGCGGAAGGAGCAGGGGTCTCACGTACAGCCAGTTTGGGTGCAGGGGTGGAGGCAGCATTAGTCACTGGTTTGACTGGGGCAGGAACCTCGTTTTCTGGGATTTTCTCTGCGTAGTTTGCAGGGAACCATCCTGTCTTTCCTTTTAATTCTCCTCCAAGCCAACCCGGTTCTCCAGTTTGGCTTTCATCCACCTGCAGGAAAGTCATAAAGTTTAATTCAGTGGAACTAAATCAACCCCTAAAGACACCAAACACTCTACCAGAACAAAGCCCCCGCCTCTGACCCGGTCAGACTAACACACGGCACAGACATTTCTTCACTTTATTCTTAGTCTAAGAGTCTGGAAAAATGGTCTCTAAACTTTAACTCTGAAGAAACAGTAGGTGCTATAATTCAAGTTTTTAGTCTTTTGTGCCTGTTTAGCTTTTTCTTTTCCCCCTAATAATAGCAGTTAAGACCAATAAGGAATCCTAATAAAGCCTACAGTTTAAATTTTTAGAGCTACTTTGAATTAGAAAGTGATATGACAGACTTCATCGCTCAGGAAGTCATGTAATTATTATTATTATTATTATTTTTATTATTTTTTGCGGTACGTGGGCCTCTCACTGTTGTGGCCTCTCCCGTTGTGGAGCACAGGCTCCGGATGCACAGGTTCAGCGGCCATGGCTCATGGGCCCAGCCGCTCCATGGCATGTGGGATCTTCCCGGACTGGGGCACGAACCCATGTCCCCTGCATCGGCAGGCGGACTCTCAACCACTGCGCCACCAGGGAAGCCCTCATGTAATTATTAAAAATAATTTGACTTAGGTTTATTATTTAAAATTGAAAGCAAAGGGTACAATCAATATGAATTTAGCACTCTAAAAAAAAATCTCTAAACTAAGCAGTACTTATTTAGCACAGGGACAAGAAGATTAAAAACAGAGCCTTAGACGGTTTCTACAGCAAGTAAAACTGGCTGCTGTGTTTAGTTATTTAAAAGCTCCACAGATACATGACGAGAAAATTAAGGAAATGATTATTTACAGCAACAATTAATTTTATTAAAGTCCTAGAGTTTTCTTTTGCATAAATTTCACTTTACTGTTCACAAACATGCACATGAGAATATAAAATTCTGCTGTTAAAAAATTTCAGAGGAGATTTATTAAACCTGTGTTTTTAATGTTTGCATTTTATTTTAATTCTTACCAAAAGGATTAGAGTCAAAATCACCAGAATGATTCTACTTATCTTTAGGAGTTACCCTCACTATTTTATGAGCAACAGGAGATCAATTTGAGGACAATTACATTCACTAGTAGGAAATTATTTTCATTACAATAAGTCAAATAAGGTTCTGTCAGAGACCTTATCCTATTTTTATTGCATAATATACTGCCTAAGGAGTAATACATTGGACCTTAATGTTGCTTTTTCGAAATCACAGAAATGAGTATGTAGGGTCTTAACAATGATTTTGGAAAAAGTGGCAAAAATACCAGTTTTCTAACCCATTCAAATATTCAGTTAAAAAAAACCAAACAAACCCCAAAGCAAATGACTAAGGACCAAACATCTGTTTGTATTTAGTGTAGAGTAATATGGTATAATGTTTATTAGCTTATTTGAATTAAAAAAAAATGCCTGGGGTAGGGGTGGAGAAAGTAGAATACAGGACTTCCTACTTAATTCTGCATGTTATTTATAAAATATTCAGTCCGTAGGAGAGCTTCCTTGCTGCTCTACCTTAGGAACCCTATTGTCATGGGTAAAAGCAGTTTTTAAAAGCTGAGAATTCTCCAAAAAGGAGTTCCCCGAGATAGCAACGCTGCTTCCAAAGGTTCTATTTTTGGCTTTACAGTTCCGGTGCTAACACTTGTATCAATGTGAGCACGTGGCCACTTCTCATTCAGCTGCCCCCGCATTGTTTTCTTCTTTCTTTCCTTTTCCTGGGCAGCCCAAACTGTTTCTCCAGATGAGGATTTAAGGTGACATTCTTTTCCCCACTTGGATCTTATTTTCTGCTGAACTCAAATGGCTAGATGCCTTTTCTCTCTTGTTTGCATTTATTGGTGATATTATGACGCACTTTAACTTTAGAGCTGTTTTGCACTGGAAACACAGCTGTTTCTAGGTCAGCCTGAGCCAGGGCCTCCCCAGCTTCTCAGCGGGTTAAACAGCCCAGTTCCTGCCCCCTCCACACATCCCAGGACCAGAGGTAAGGTCTGGCAGCAGTGAGTGAGGACCTGGAGCCAGACACAATCGCTTCGCCTCAAGACTGCAAAGTGGGGCTTCCCTGGTGGCGCAGTGGTTACGGATCTGCCTGCCACTGCAGGGGACACAGGTTTGAGCCCTGATCTAGGAAGATCCCACACGCCGTGGAGCAACTAAGCCCCTGCGCCACAACTACTGAGCCTGTGCTCTAGAGCCCATGAGCCACAACTACTGAGCCCGCGCGCCTACAGCCCATGCTCTGCAACAAGAGAAGCCACCGCAATCAGAAGCCTGCGCACCATAACGAAGACACACGCAGCCTAAATTAAAAAAAAAAAAAAAAAAAAAGACTGCAAAGTGTCATGATTAAGAATAGGGCTCTGCAATTAGCCTGCCTCAGTTTTAACACCACTTCTATATTATTAGCTGGTTGACTTTGGGCAAAGTGTAATCTCTTGGTGCCTTGGTTTCTTCATCTGTAAAATGAAGGGTAATACCAGTACCTGTTTTATAATAGTTGTGGTAAAGAATGATAAGTATCTAGAACACTGCCTGGCATATGAGACGTGCTTCATGACAGATTTTCTAAAGCCACCTCTCCTGTTGTCCAGCTCTGACTGTACTGCAGTTCTCTTTTGCCCTGTTCTAAAAGCCTGGACTCTATCTGACACTGTTTACTTTAGGTAACCAGAGATTTCTGGTTCTCTACGGGGAGTTCCCTGCTCTAGAAACCTGTCTAGCACCTTAGGCCCTCGGGGTTGGCCTTCCTATCTTCCTGTAGGGGCTGGAATGTGATCCCTGATCACGACCTATCAAACTCCTACTGGTCTAAGCTAGCTGGACCTCCCTGAATGCCAGCTGCTTTACTTAATTATGTCCTGTGACCCACTGTCATTCCCTTGAGACATGGGTCTTACCTGGTTAACCAGACTTTTGGTTGACATCTGGAATTGGATCTGAAGCCCTGAGGAAATGTTCCACCCTATGGGCAGGTCTAGCTCACACCCTAGTTAATCACACCCAGCCTTGTCCCCTGATATGACAGAAAGCAGGCTTCACCACTGAAAGGTGTTTGTGTGTACTCAGGAAGGGGAGAGGGAGCCCTATCAGCTCCTCATCCCTGCAGATAAGAGTTTCCGCCATCCTTGAGGGCAACAGTGAAATCAGTTTCACTTTAAACCAAGGAAATCCATCCGTCAACTTGAACAAACAATAATCTCAATTAGTTTGATCTATTCTTATATGAATCCATTAATTTTAATGAGTAATTAAATTTTAATTTTAAGGTTCAGAGGTTATAATAAAAATTCCCTCCTAACATTAAATTAAATTAACCACTTAGAAAAAGCATAAGGGGTCTCATATGAAAATGAGAAATATTCCTTCCCGGATTTGAAAAGCTTTACTCAAAATGCCAATCCCCTTGTGGAAAAACGGGACAGAAAATTAGGATAGGATAAGCAAAGTCAAGCACACAGACTTCTTTGTAATGTGGCTGGCTATAATGTGGACTTATACACACATAGGGTAGATTCATCTATCGGTGGCTGTAAGTCAGGGGGATTTTGATATTAACAATATTGGTCTTTTTAAAAAAATAATTAATTAATTAATATTTATTTTTGGCTGCGTTGGGTCTTCGTTGCTGCGCATGGGCTTTCTTTAGTTGCGGCGAGCGGGGGCTACTCTTCATTGTGGTGCGTGGGCTTCTCATTGTGGTGGCTTCTCTTGTTGCGGAGCACGGGCTCTAGGCACTGCAGGCTTCAGTAGTTGTGGCTCGCAGGCTCGGTAGTTGTGGCTGGTGGGCTCTAGAGCGCAGGCTCAGTAGTTGTGGCGCACGGGTTTAGTTGCTCCGCAGCATGTGGGATCTTCCCGGGTCAGGGCTCGAACCTGTGTCCCCTGCATTGGCAGGCAGATTCTTCACCACTGCACCACCAGGGAAGCCCAACAATATTGGTCTTAATACAATTTCATTTAATCAGCCCCACAGAAACACCTCAGAGCATTTGGGGTCATTCTAGTGAAACATCAAAGTGGGAAGCACAAACTCCAAATGTTGCTTAAATGTCTGGGAATATGTTACAGATCTAGTCTATGAACTGTTAATAATTATGCACTGCACACTGTAGGGCATTGATGCAACAGTCAAATGCACACAGCATATCAGGTTCAAGTACACGTGGCTGAAACCCAATAATATATTTCTTTTCTCAATGTTCATACGCTTCATGACCGCCATCTTCATGGTGATGCTAAGATTTTTAAAGCCTCTGACCTTGTCACAAAGAAGGGTAACAGAAATTCCCTCTCCCCTCACAAGCAGGACAAAGGGCATGGAGAGCAAACAGGTTTAAACTGTGTACCAACTTAGACCCACCGGTGCAGCTGCCTGGGATGTGCTGCAGAACATGGGGAGAAGCACATGTTTCGTACATTTGCTAGTTTGGAAATAAAAGGTTTCCCCCTAAACTCCTGGATGAGGATATTAAAACTGTTTTCTAAAGCGCTAATCTAGAGGTTGGCAAAATTTTCCTCGCAGCGAATGAACTCTGCAGCTGTAGCACAAAAGCAGCTGTAAGCAATATGTAAATGAACACGCCTGAATGTGTTCCAGTAAAACTTTATTACAAAAGAGGCACGGGCTGGATATGGTCCACCCCTGGAATCAGGTGTGTGCTGATCCCTCAACACAGCAATGGCTCAGATGTTAAGATTAAGGAAATCTAAGAAAGGCAGGAAATAAAAGGTACTGACTACATTGAAAAAAAAACAAACAAAACAAAAACCCCAAAACAATTCTCCATCAAGAAAAGAAAAGGAAAAAAGAATGAGTTTAAATTGTTACAAAAGAAACACTAAATTAGAAGATAAACAACTTTCTGAATGAATTGACTGGTCAATGACTGACAGCCCCTAAAGAAGTCTCCTTTTTTGGATATCTCTAGGAAGAGGATATTTTCCAGAATGACTTGGGATTAGTCCCGACAGAAAAGAGATTAGGTTAGATCAGTGGTTCCCTAAACTGACTTCCTGATAGAACCACCTGGACAAGATTCTGAATCCTAAATATGGATGAAAAGTTCCCACAGTCTCTTGGGGTGAGCCCTGGATTGGTTGTGGGTTTTTTTTTTAAGGTCCCTGAGCAGGATTGATGCACTCAGCCCTGTACCATTTAAAACCAGCTGAGTAGATGATCAGCCTGTTTTCTTAAGATAAACTTCAACAAAACGGCAGTGAGCAGAGGTGCTCCAATTTCTTTTTTTTTCTGGCCGTGTGGCATGTGGGATCTTAGTTCCCGACCAGGGATCGAATCTGCGCCTCCTGCATTGGAAGTGTGGAGTCTTAACCTCTGGACTGCCAGGGAAGTCCCTAATCTCTTACGCTATTCCAATACATTGTGGATGTCAAATTGGACTTATTCACCCTCCAGGTATTGGGACCTCCAGATCAGAAGACAGGCCATAGATTTTCAAAGTGTCTAAGCCTTAGCTGTGCAGGTAAAACTCAATTAAGATGTTTCCATTCAGAAGGCTTCCTTGAGCACCTTAGTTCACTCTGATTTCTTTCCTCTTTTACATACCTAGCAGTGAGTGAGCATTCATTGGGAACTTCATCACACAATGGCCTTTTCATGTGTTTCTCCCTATTTTTCTAAAGAGGTTTTAAACATATGAATGGTAGAATTATCTTATATATTTTTGTATTATCAACAACATTTAGAACAGGACTATACATAAAATACCACTTTCATTTTTGTTAATCATGAAAAAATATTTTTGGAGAAAATTGCACTGATAATCAAGTTTTTTTTAACAGCAAAATATTTTTTAAAGCCCCCTCCAAGACTGCCTACATTAAAACAGAAAACGTTGCTAGACTTCTAAAATCTAACAGGTATAGTTAGCTACTTTTCAAAGAAGTTTGAGAAATCTGAGAAGCCGATGAGTACTGTGCCCACAAAAGTAAGTGAACTCCTGATTATTCAACCAAGGGAGATTGCTAGGAATGTTCTATTGCGTATTTTTCACGATTGTGTTTCTCAACTGCAAACTTCATGAAATAAAAAAATTGCTACTATTACATGTCCATTTCCACTTGTTGGGTACCGATTGTTAGCCTCACAAACATAATACAGTAGAATGCCATTTGAGGTGTCTTGCTGCATTTTGTGGTACAAAATGAAGACACCACCGCTGTCCCCTCAGCAAGAGAATACAGTATGCCTCACAGCACAGCCCCTTCGTTAACATATGTGGGATGTCTGAGATAAAATTAACACCATTCCAGGCCTGGGGAGACATTCTCTGTTAATAGTTGTCGAAGTTGGATTTATCTTTAGTGTTTCAGTAAAAATTACAAATGTTAATACATTTGTAAACATGAATATAGAAGTACATAGAATTAAACATGAAAGACACCTCTCTAACTGCCCAGTGGTAACCACTGTGAACAGTCTGATGCCTATACCGCGAGACTGTAAACGATATACGTAAAAACATTCATACACACACACACAGCTTTCTATTTAACCAAATACAATTATGCTCTACATATTGTTTCTGCTTTTTTACTACAGTTTATTTGTATATGTAGATCTGTGTAATTTTTAAAAACATCTTCATTATATTTATTGTTTAGCTATATCACAATTTATTTAAACTATTCCCTTACTGATGGATAGTGGGCTGTTCCTTGTTTGCTTTTACCAACAATGCTGCAGTGAACATCCATGGACACGTTTATTTGTGCACTTGCTAAAAACAGCTTAGAGGAGGGAGAGTAACAGAATTCCTAGGTCAAGGGGAATGAGAATTTTAAATTTGAATAGGTATTGTCAAATTGCCCTCCAAATGGCTTAGCCAATTCATACAACCATGCTGACGATGTATATTGTATCCACTTTCCTACACTCTTGACAAAGCTTAATATTATCAAACTCTTAAACTTGTTCACCAGAGAGATGAAAAATGCTATCTCATTTTTAAAATTTGCATTTTCCTAATCACCAAAGAAAGAAGCAGCTTTTTGTATTTTTTTAAAATCATTTACTTTTCTTCATCTGTATATGTCTCTTTATATCCTCAGCCAACTTTTTAAAGCTGTGGGTTTCTTTCATATTAACTTTTCAGAGTCTATATAATATGGATAGTGACCCTTTGTCTCCTATGTATTTTGCAATCTACAGGATTTAATTTTTTAATATTGTCAAATCTGTCCATTTTTGTCATTGATGGCTTCTAGTTTTAACTCAGAAAGGCATTTCTTAGAAAACTATTCCAATATTCTCCTTAAAAAGAAAAGAAAAAAAAAAGCCTTTTAAAAAAGAATTTTAACTTTTAAGTTTAACCTACTTGGAACTTATTTTTGTCCATGATCTGAGACAGAGACTTGACCTAATAATTTGCTAATACGGAAACTTCAAGTTAGTCCTTACATGGAATTTAGCAAACAGAAACCTGGTAACACAAACTTTCACACCTTTTTCTTCATTTTCTATTTTAAGCACAACCTACTACACAAACTCAAAACATCTTTTTACTGCCACGACAACACCCAAAGATATGTGTACTTACACAGAATTAAACTGATTTAAGAGAACAAAACATTTAATAAGATGCAGACTTCCTGACAGTCACAAGGCACTCACCCATTCCCCTTTAACCTCCACCAGGAAAGCAAAGGTTTGAAAGCAAGGCAAAATACATGTTTAATGAAATGTTTCATTCTCATTGTATATCTACACTCTATTCTTCTAGTGTGACTGGTGCTTAACTAGTCAGTTTGAGGAAAAGGACTCAGTACCATTGTAACAAGACTATGTTTCAAAAAAAATAGCAATATATACTCATTAAAATATAGATCATCTGTAACATTTCCTTATCGTAATATTTGGTAACACTTCCTTATCTCAGGAAGAGAACATTACTTTTCTGCACCTTGTGTTGCAACAAAATCCAGTTTCAAATATGTTAGGCTTTTTTTTTTTTCTTAAAGCAGTATAAAAATCAACTTTGTAATGAGGTCTTCTCTGCTATGGCACTGTACCTTCATAATGTTTAGATTCCTGCTATTGCATGGTATTTAGATAATTTCCAATTTATCTGCTTTAAAAGGCACAAGATATTTCAAAGACTAGGCAGGAGGAATAAAGCAGCCTCAGGCCATTAGGAAAAAGAAGATGGGGAAGAAGCTGCGAAACACTCCGCCCAGGTCACCATTCACGTGCAGTGTGTTGCGTCCACACTTGAGAGAAACCAGCAGTTCTTTCTGTAAAGAATGAGTGAGGCTGGCGCCCAGGCATTCAAAACCCTGTGCTGAATGAAGGCAGGGAGATTACTGGAAGAGGGTTTCGTTATCGTTAGGGGGATCTTGACTTTGAAAAATTCTGGAGCACTGGGCACGACTCCCTTATTTCCAGCCCATAAGAACTAGAGAAAAAGCTATCAGAAAATACGGGGAGAAGGGATTGAGTTCTTTGAGGACCAAACACACTGTTCTTTCTATATATTTTGGCCCATGAAAGATCACATACTCTAAATACAGATACGATGCATAAATGGAAGATGAATGCATGAGTAATTACAGTGACTGCATGACACCCTTTTATACTTCAAAGACATGGGTCCTAGTATGGGAAGTGTGTTTGTCTCAATTCTTAACTTTCATAGTTCTTAAAAAAAATTCTGGACCATTTCCATAGTAAAAAGAAAAAAAAAAAAAGCCAACAGTAATGCGAAGCTTAACCACTTCTAAGACACGTTAATAACTGGATTGAGGAACTACTATTTTCTTTTAGGAAATAATTTAGGTCAACCACATTGCTTTATTCTTTCTTAAACTGGTTACTATAGTTTTAGTTATAATCATAAGATTATTATTATAATTAAACAAGCTGTAACAAGCAAAGTTCTAAACTTTTTCATCTGTTCATTTATAGAGTAGAAAAGCAGGTTAACTGTATTTAATTCATGACTCTTCACACAATTCAAAGTTTACACAAAGGGAAAAAAAGATGCTTTGACCCAAAGATACAAAAATTATCAGTGGCAACTATGAAAATGATGATCAAGCATTTTGCATTTAAAACTATTTCTGAAAAACTACTTTTAATATCTAAGTAGTAATCTAAACTCTAAAATTACCAGAGCTTTACAGATTTAAAATTATGCAAGGCTATGTTAAGAACCCATTTTCTTTAACAATTCTATTTTAAAGTGATGCTGGGATACGTTTTTAAGTGCCAACTTCCATTCTAATAGAAAAGGAAGAAGAGTGAGGTTATACTTCAAAAACTCAAATGCTGGATTACTCACCAACCATTTTACAACTGTCAAATAAAGTACAAAAAGAGAACAGATGCTAACCATCAACAGAAACCACGCTTTCGCTGGAGTCTTTCTTACCATGACTATATCTCCTGGCTGGATCGTGATTTCATCGTGACTTCTGGACTCAAAGGGATAGAGTGCTCGGTAATACACCACTTTTACATTCTCCTGTGCAGAAATGCTAAGTGGGCCTTTTTCTGTTTATGAGGAAAGAAGGAGAAGGGAACAAAAATAAAACGTTACATGGAACACAAATGCATGACACAAGGCAAATTACAGGCATCTATCTCCTCTGCTGCTTATCTTAACATCTGAACAACTTACATCTACTCAAGGAATTTCTGGAACACATAGTGAGGATGTGTTTGGTTCTGAAACCAAAGGAGAGCCAAATCTGATGTCAGCAGCTAGAACCCATCAGAGAGGTCATTAGTGGACATTAAGCCAAGGTCATCCCAGTGCTGAGTGCAGTGAGGCTGCCTGAAGTCCCTGTTCTCTGCTCCCTGGCTTAGGCGTCAGCAGGGCGCATCTATAAAGCATCCAGACCTCTTTCCCCCATGCAGGGTGTCTAGCTCGATGCAGCAGTTCGAACGTAAGGCAAATTTGAAACAGCCAACTCATAGGGGAGGGGGCAAAGAAGCACAACTTTAACTTTCCATATTAAGAGACATGGAAAGGTTGATGTTTTAGGCCCTCAATGCGGTCATGTAAAACATAAGTGCTGATTTCACCAAGAACCGTTCTTACTGATCATTCAATTGTAATTCCTGGTGAATTACACGCCCTAGAGAAAAAAATGAACCAAGGACAGACCCTAGATGAAAATAATGTAGCTTTTCAATGAAGTAAAATTTTTTAAAATGCACATGAGCAGAGGATATTTTGGATCCTGGTTAATAACTACTCACAGCCCTCTGAACTGTTTTACCCAAGAGCTGCAAGTATTTTGACACACACCTATTTTCTCTGGAAAGCCATGAAAGTACTATCTTTGTGTCATCTTGAACTGAATGATGTGCATAATTTCCCACTGACCGAAGGAGCAAAAAAATCCTCATTTTATACCAAGAGGACGCATAAGGAACTTAAGATCAAGTCATGGTGAAATAATTTTCAGATCAAAAAAAAATATTAAAACATATATTTTGTCCTCGTATGGCACAGGCTCCTGTGTGGATCTGATGGCTTGCCAGTCTTTCTCCCTGGACTGCATGCATCTTGAGGCAGGGAGGGTGTCGGCCAACTCTGAACCCTCACTCCCATCCCTGCCCGCTGTGCAAACAGGAAACAAACATTTGTCATTTGCCAAACAAAGAAAAAGGCCATCACTTTCCTCAGCTGAGTATTATCTCCTAAGCTTCACAATATTGTACAGCCACACAAGGATTTTAAAAATACATTCTAGTTTGCATCTGATAAAAGGGATAACGTTTTCTAGCTATTTCAAAGTCTTCCATTTATCGTTATTTATAAAGACGTAACTTATGTTCAAAGGGCAAAAAAAAAAGTTTCAAAAGGTAACAACACAGTTGTACGCAGTGCAGACTGAGGACAGTGAATGTCATGTCACTCTAGGCAAGGGGAAGAAGTGCCACTCCCTGCTGCTGAGACAGCTCTGAAATTCCCAGAGAAAATAACAAAACAGAGAAGCAGGAAGGGTTATGACCTCCATTTGGAATACAGGTGTATGAATGGGGCTTGGCAATGAAACTTCATGCCACTGTCATCTGCAAAAGACTTCTGGATGCCAAAGGTTGGCACGGTGCGGGGAGAACTAAACAGACATCTGATGATGCTAGAAGATGAACAGCTGCACCATCCAAAAAAAGACACTGACGTTCTCATTGCTATGAACATGGCCAAGATAGAGCCTGATAAGACATGACTGTTTCCCAAGAGGATCTGGGAGAACAGGACTTTTAAAAAAAATTTTTATTTTATATTGGGGTATAGTTGATTTACGATGTTATGTTAGTTTCAGGTGTAGAAAAGGACTTATTTGCTAGAATAATTTTGGCCTCTCATACCTGTGGTGGACCAGGGTGCTTGGACAGCTGGCTTAGCTGGCTCTTGTTGTTGAAGGAAAAGCCGGCTCAGCTTGTCTTGCATTTCCTGTTTGCCTTTTTCCTCACTGTCCTTCTTTTTGACACTCTCTTCCCTTTTGAGTTTTTCCTCCTCATGGGGTTTTCTTGGCCGCTGATGCTCATCTTCTTGTTGCACGTGCTCCAGCCACTGCTGATCCCTTTCCTGAGCTCGTCTGTCAACAAAATGCCTGATTACAGCAGGGAAGCGACTCCAAGTTAACACTGCTGTGTTGCCCCTTTGCACAAAGAGCTCCATCTAGTCAATGGGATGCTAAACACCAAGGGATATTGTTCTTCAGATGGAGGGATCTGAGTCAATGAAACAGAGGCTCTCAGGGCTCCCTTTCTGAGTGAGACGAAATCACATGATTTAGAAAAACACAGAAAGAAAATTCCTGATGTAGCTAGCTTCTAAAGTGATTACAAAAAAATCACAAAAATACTTCTCGATTTTAAAACTGGCATATAATTGCAAAGAAAAATAAAAGCCATAAAACACAGGAACATAACTTCCATGAAGAGAAAGTATACCCAGCACTGCAAATGAAATATTGCTTAAAGAAGTCCATGAACAGTTAGATCACTGAGGGGACACACTGTATGTACATGCACATAAGTAGCTCCCCAGAACTGAAGCGGAAACCAACAGGTTATTTTGAACCCTTGAGGTAGTAACCAACCCTTACAAGCAACAGTTTCTATATATTTTACTGAATTCGCCTACTTTGTTTTTCAAACTAGCTGACACAACAAGATAAAGTGCAATTAAATATAGGCCTTGAAAAATATGATGGCCTCATGGGTTTGACCCCTGGTCAGGGAACTAGATCCCACAGGCATGCCGCAACTAAGAGTTTGCATGCCACAGCTAAGGAGCTTGCCTGCCGCAACTAAGGAGCCCATGTGCTGCAACTAAGACACTAAGACATGGTACAACCAAATAAAGAAAGAAAGAAACTAATGTGCAATAATAAATGATACCATGTTAATAATAACTAGTCCTCCACATTTGTTAACTACTTTAACCCTCACACTAGGTAGGTAGGTCCTATCATTATCCTATCATTATCATCCAAATTTTACAGATGAAAATGAGGCAGAGGGAGTGAATGACTTGTCCAAGGTCACACAGCCACACCAGCTTGGGGACCACTTCAGGCAGCCTGGTTCTAAAGTCTACAGCATGAATCACTAGCCTGTGACATGGCCAACGCACAAAGGTCATCTCCTGGAACTAGGAAACTGCCAGGGGAACATGATCTAAACAAATAAAACTTTTATTCTCCATTTAAAAAATATTATATTTATTTCTACTCTGTATAAACGTGAAGCTTTAGTGCAGTAGAATTCTTTTCAATTTAAATCAAGCATTTCACTTACAATTTTCAAAACATCTTTTAAGAAAGCATAAAAGACATGTTTTGGAGGGGTAGGAACATTAATTGTTATTCATAACAACAAATAAAATTTGCTTAACATATTCCACCAATAAAGGCCACCATTTATAAAAGCATATAACCATGTAATTTCTGAAGTTAAATGTTGGGTGCTATTTATCATACAATTGTAAGCAGAAAATTTAAACTTTTATATCATGACATTGTATGTGTATTTCTACTCTGTAGGAAAGTGAAACTCTGGTGCAGTGTATTGTGAATAATAAACTTTGAAGATAAGAAAATGATGGAGTTAATAAACATATCCAAGGAATTAATCCCTGGGATATAATCCTAGACCTACCTCCTTCCACCAAGAGAACCATAAAATAGTCCTCTAACTTGGTTTGAAACCCTACCTAACCCATGATAAAAAAGACTAAAACACCAAATGCAAAATACAATATGTACCCATAATAAAAAGTGCTGCAAAAGTGCACCCTGGGGACTTCCTCGGTGGTCCAGTGGTAAAGAATCCATCTTCCAATGCAGGGGACTCGGGTTTGATCCCTGGTTGGGGAACTAAGATACCACATGCCGTGGGGCAACTAAGCCCACGTGCCACAACTACTGAGCCTGCTCGCCTCAACTAGAGAGCCCATATGCTGCAAACTAAAGAGCCCATGCGCTCTGGACCCCGCGCGCCACAACTAGAGAAAAGCCCGTGCACCGCAATGAAGATCCCACATGCCACAACTAAGACCCGACGCAGCCAAAAATTAAATTAAAATAAATAAATAAATGTTAAAAAAAAAAGTGCACCCTGGCAGTTAAACTGAGCTCAGCCCAGTAAAAGTCAGTGACTTGCCTAAAGTATGAGTTTCTTCATCTTTTTAGTCTAATTTCAATAACCAATTTTTATAATTTACACTATATCATTGGGATACTTGGTTACTTTTGTTTCTTAGGAATCTAAAATCAATTTGTAGTTTAAAAAGCAAATATCCAATAACAAAATCAGACACACCAAAAGGGAAACAATAAATTTCTACAATTTACTACGAAAGGTTACAAATAAAAGACTACAGACACAAATATTCAAACAAAAATGTGTCTGTGTCCTAAGCAGCAGCAGCAACAGCAAATTTTCTCCTTTTGTACTTGAGTTTCATGTGCAGTTGAAAAAGAAGAAAGAAGATGGCGTGGTATACTGTCTGTCTCACTGGAGAAACCCTGTGTGGCCAATGAGCTCAGGGACTTTGATTTCAAACCCAGGACTCTGATGGCCACTGTTATTAAAAGGCTGTGAACTGGAAACGCATTTTGGTCATTGGCATGCAAATGAGCATACCAAGTGTCCCAATTTCTTGTATAATTCCATTTATCTACATAGTCGTAGCCTGAGAGAGCTCTGGGCACCAACCAAAAACTTTGGGGGGTACTTATACATGCAAAGATTTATATATACATGTGCCCACACACATTAAAGACTGAAGGCTCTTTCTGGTGCAGTAAGAATTTGGAGAAGCCCGGCAAAGAATAGTAAATACTCAAAGTTCCTTCCAGAAGGGTCCACAATCCACTGAAAAGACTCACCTTTGGGCTTCTCCTTTTTGTTTTTCTAATTCTATGATCTTTCGCTCTTGTTCTTTCTGTTTCAGTCGTTCAGCCTCTATGGACTTCTGTTTCTGTAGCTGCTGCTTATTATGTATTTCTCTTAGTTCCTATAAATGATCAAGAAACAGTTCATGTAATGACATGCGCTGATAGACATTTCCACTGTTTATCAGCATGCAACATTTCATAGTGGGGAAGCCTAGACACGTAGGAGATAACGCTTCAGGTTTGAAAAACGTTAACTTGGAAAACTAAAATCACTCTACATTTTGACATGATTGATCTCCAGAAGCTGTCTGAGATCATATTTTAGTGAGCCATAACACACTGCACCATGGTCCATGAGGTGCTTTAGAACGAGCTTGCTAGGGACGAGCATTAGAAAAACTATACTGCTCAGGACTCAGCAACAGTAATGGAACTCAACTAATTTTGAGACACGGTGATGATCATGAATGGAATCTTAAGATTCTTTTGATAATAATCAACCCCAACCTCCACTGGCTTTGAAGATGTACACACTTCTTCCTACACTCACTCCACTAAACCATTACAACCTCACCTCCTTCTTATGACATGCTGCTTTGAAACAAAACGACATCCTTCTCCTCCACAACTTTGAGTCTCCCCGCACAGTATATTTTTCTTCGAATCAGACCTCTTCTGAAGCATCTTTTCTTATTAAAACCATGTGTGAAGCTGTCAGCTGCCCCAAACTAAGCCAGCAGTCAGATGGAAAGTAAAAAGCTATAATTTGATTATCACTTTGGATCCGATTTCCTCATTTGATACTAACACAGGAATAACAGTAATTTCCTTAGCATGCTACTGAAATTAAAGTATATCTTATGATATTTAAAGTACTCAAGTCAGAAGTTTAAACACCCAAAAATATGAAGAACAAAGAAATGCCTGTTGGTGGGGGAAAACCCTCTGATTCCATAGGAATCAAATGGTCACTAACAGATTCAGTCACCAAATCTCTTCTTACTTGTGTCGACAATAAATCAAACAAGTCAAAGTGTCCAGTAGAACCAAAAGTTCCAGTTGACTTCTTGTTCTGGCTAACTAGCGGGGCAGCCAAGGGGTCTATATGGTGAGATTTAAGAACTAAGGCCTGCCCTGTCTTCTCTTGATTTGCTCACTGGTAAGTCCAGATGGGTAGGTTTCTTCCTGCTTATTTCTACCCTTAGATTTCATTCACAGATCAGACATCAAAGGTAGAGAGACTGTCTGAAGAAGATCAGTGTTAAAATGCACTTATTCCTAGAGAAAAGCCCTGAGAGTAAGGCTAACCTTTTCCTACTAGCTAGACCGTTCTGAAGATAAAGTTAGAATGTATGTAACAAGCATTCTGTATACCATAAGTGATATTGAGAGGTCCTAAAAGGGATCAATGTGATATGAGAAAAAGTTTAACTGGAGATCAGGAGGTTAGGGGGAGCAGGTACCAGGCAAGGAGGAAGGACTAGAGAGAAGGAGGCACTTGAAGGGGGAAGGAAGGAAGGAAGGAAGGGGCTTCAGTAGAGAACCCAGCAGATGAGCCTGGGAATAACCAGACAGGATGCAGCAGGAAGACACAATTTTGTAAGGCACACATTGAAGGACTATTCCCTGTGGCTGCAGCCATGGGCATGTGACTTCCAAATTATGAAGGGTACTTGAGACAGGAGTTTAGCTATAGAGGGGCCATGGAAGGCCAAGAATGGAAACTGGAACATAATGATGACGCCTTGGTCTGTTTACAGTTCTAAGAGACAAAATTCAACATCACGAAAAAAGAATTCCATTTTTCATCATCTTTCTCACTGTTATACCATGGGACGTAAAACTTTAATGTGCTAAAAGTTCAGCAGTATTGCTTTTCATAGTAATTTGGAATCAAGCATAAATAGTAATCTCTAAAAACATGAATAAAAAATCTGGTTAATATTTGGGATTTGATATTTCAGAGACAAATGGAAAATAAGGGTCAACTGCTGTTAGAGTTATTTGCACTCTTGGTTCAAGCTAATGTCTCTACGTGAAAAGGAAAACTGCAGTGGAATGCTATTAATCAAAACTCTATATGTCCTAAGAGAGGAAGACAAAAGTTAGCCTCTGCATAGACAGGGATGGCCCACTCTGTCACTGACCCAATGGCTGAGACCCTTTAAAAAGAAGGGTAAGAAGTGATGAAAATTTACTTTTCTTCCTATTTTCAAATTTCATCTTCAACTGCACAAAATTCTCAAATAGGTTCAGAAAAATAATTTATGGCAGCAGACTATAATTAAAAGGTACTGAACTGGGAACAAAGATACCAGGATTTTAATCTCAAGTCCCTGATATGCACCACAAGCTAAATCAGAGTAGACAATCTTTAGTTTTTGTTTGTTTGTTTTTTAGTTTTAAGATCTGTTAAATTGTTAGACATTGTTCATCACCATAAAAATGTATTCTCTATTTATCTGTGTCTCTTTTATTTAGGATTTTATTCTTATTACATAAACTAAAAAGGTATAACCAGTAAGCAAAATAATTCTAAGCTGAAATTAAATACAAAAGAGTAAGAAATGACAGAGGAGGGGACTTGCCTGGTGGCTCAGTGGTTAAGAATCCACCTGCCAATGCCGGGGACACAGGTTTGAGCCCTGGTCCAGGAAGATCCCATATGCCATGGAGCAACTAAGCCTGTGTGCCACAACTACTGAGCCTGCACACCTAGAGCCTGTGCTCTGCAACAGGAGAAGCCACTGCAATGAGAAGCCTGCGCACCACAACAAAGAGTAGCCCCTGCTCGCCACAAGTAGAGAAAGCCCGCGTGCAGCAACGAAGACCCAGCGCAGCCATAAATAAATAAATAGTTAAAAAAAAAAAAGAAATCACAGAGGAGGGATCTGATTGTATATTAAAACAGAAAAATTCTTACTTCATCCAGGAAAAATGTATTTTAGGCATAGTGATATTCAAAACACTTAACAACACGTACTTACTGCACAAGCGCTGGCCAGTTAGAATGGACGCTGGCCATGATGTACCAAAGCATCAGGTAGACCAGGGCACAAATGAAGATTTTTCATTTTAACAAAGAATTATACTGCATATTTCCTTTCTATATTGGGCTCTAGTAATTGGATATTAATTTATAGATCAATAATTACCAGATACAAAGTCAAGACAGATGGAAATAAAGCTAGCAACACATTATGAGGGACTATAAAATGAAAAGCAATAAGAAATAAACTTAAAGCATCTATAGGAAAAAAATCACGCTAATGAGAGTTTGAAAACAATTTTTAAATGTTTCAAATACATGAAGGAAGGTATTTTTTAAAATTTAAAGCACACTTATTTTTGAGTATAAGAGAATTAGAGGATAAGCTGCACCTATCTTCGGAACTATATAAATAAGCTGCAGCTTCAAGTACCTCCAAGGAAATGGAGCTTGCAGGAGGCATAAAATAACAGATGTCAAATGAGGTAACAGAAGGCTCTGACATCTTATGATCCAGATTTGAAGACTGCAAAGTTTTTCTGTCATTTCCTTCATCCAAGTCAAATACTGCTGAGATACACAATCAAGTGTAAGAAAATCAAGCTGCTGTGAATAGTAAGGCATTCTGGGTTTTCCTCTCTTTCCTTGGACTTGGGAGTTTAAGATGGCATGAACCAAAATGAGCAGAAAATGTATGATTCCTCAGTTGATTACTTTTTTTTTTTAAGCTGAACTTCTGAGATGGCAATCTATAGAATGAAGGAATATAAACTAAAAACTAGCTAACAACTTGCTTTTCTGTGCATGACAAGGAGCAACGGGTCCTTTCACATGGGAGCTGAGGGCTGTCCTGTTCCTACATTCCTTTTCAATACCGTTTAAGAAATTCAAGTATAAGTATGGTTATTTACAAGTTGCCTTTTAATTCTTTCAGGGAAAACATTTTCCAGGTGACAAATAAATCTGGTGTTTTATTAATTTTTTTATTTACTTAGGAAATGAGAGAACTATTGGGAGAAGTAGCTAAGAAAAACTTCCCCACACAAATCGTATCAACTGTGCTGGTGATCAGCCTGATGTAAGTGACCCTGCAAATTCTGTTAAATCTTGTCATGGTTATTTCCCTATTATAACTAAGATAAACAGAACAAATAAGAAATTACTGCCATTCATAACTCAGTATCTCACTTGTAGCTCTTCCTCAAATTAACTTACTTTTTTCTAAAATAAGTAACTCTACAATCACATATTTATTTATTGGCTGGATATTTATCTAGCAATATGGTACTGAGTGTACAACTTTGTTGACCTTGCTTCTGAGTTCTACTCAAGGGTATATGTTTTACACTAGATATACTGAACAACAGCTTAATATTAACTCCTAATAAAGTATGGTGACTTTCTTAATAAATAAGAAATAAGCATGCATTCAGTAAGTTTTAGCTACAAAATAAATGTATAGGAAAAATAAAACTCCTATAAAATGCGTAGTATATATAAATTAAAATAAGATTTTTTTCACCAATAATATCTACAGAATTCTAAGATAAAGCAGAGTTTCTTATCCAGGGTCTATGAAAAAGCTTTGGCTCTGTGAACACTATGAAATTACAGGCAAACTGGGGTATATTGCCATTTTTCTTGCTGAGAAGGCACATAGCTTTTATTTGACTCTCAAAGGGGTGTTGGATCAAACACAGATTATAAACCACAATAAGAAAATGATTGGCAAATAAAGATTCTGTCTTATACTAGTTAAGATGAACGAAAATCAGCTTGTTTTTAAATTTCTTCCTTCAACCAAGGGGGAAAAGTGACTTATTTCCTCTAAGGAATTAAGATATTTGCACCATAAAACATCTTTGGACATCCTGTGGCATACAGCCAAAGTATTTCAAAAGCAATATGCTTCACAAATTGAATACTCAAGAAGATCCAATTTTTTGCCCCCCTGAGAAATATGGCTCACTTTCAAGTTCACTAAAAACAGTTGTTCTATTGCTATGCAAGTGGCACAAAATCACTTAATTAAAAAACTGTGACTGTTTCTCCTTCCTTTGGTCTTAGAAACACTCAAAAATAAATGTATTATGTGAAGTGATATTACATAAAGTATAAAGAAGTATCCACTAGGGTTCAAGATGGCGGAGTAGATGGATATGCGCGCACTCCCTCTTGCTAGAGCATGGGAATCACAACTAACTGCTGAACAATCATCAACAGAAGACACTGGAACTCACCAAAAAAGATACCTCACATCCAAAGACAACAGAGAAGCCGCAATGAGACGGTAGGAGGGGAGCAATCGCAATAAAATCAAATCCAATGACCGCTGGGTGGGTGACTCACAAACTGGAGAACAATCATACCACAAAAGTCCACCCACTGGAGTGAAGGTTCTGAGCCCCAGGTCAGCCTTCCCAACCTGGGGGTCCAGCAACGGGAGGAGGAATTCCTAGAGAATCAGACTTTGAAGCCTAGTGGGATTTGATTGCAGGACTTCAACAGGACTGGGGGAAACAGAGACTCCACTCTTGGAGGGCACATACAAAGTAGTGTGCACATAAGGACCGAGGAGGAAGGAGCAGTGACCCCATAGGAGACTGAACGAGACCTACCTGCTAGTGTTGGAGGGTCTCCTGCAGAGGCTGGGGGTGGCTGTGGTTCACCCCAGGGACAAGGACACTGGCAGCAGAAGTTCTGGGAAGTACTCCTTGGCATGAGCCCTCCCAGAGTCCACCATTAGCCCCACCAAAGAGCGTGTAGGCTCCAGCGCTGGGTTGCCTCAGGCCAAACAACCAACAGGGAGGGAACTCAGCCCCACCCATCAGCAGAAAAGCAAATTAAAGTTTTACTGAGCTCTGCCTACCAGAGCAACACCCAGCTCTACCCACCACCAGTCCCTCCCATCAGGAAGCTTGCACAAGCCTCTTAGATGCCTCATGCACAAGAGGGCAGACAGCAGAAGCATAAAGAACTACAATCCTGCAGCCTGTGGAATGAAAACCACATTCACAGAAAGACAGACAAAATGAAAAGGCAGAGGACTATGTACCAGATGAAGGAACAAGATAAAACCCCAGAAAAACAACTAAATGAAGTGGAGATAGGCAACCTTCCAGAAAAAGAATTCAGAATACTGATAGTGAAGATGATCCAGGACCTTGGAAAAAGAATGGAGGCGAAGATTGAGAAGATGCAAGATATCTTTAACAAAGACCTAGAAGAATGAAAGAACAAACAAACAGAGATGAACAATACAAAAACTGAAATGAAAATACACTAGAAGGAATCAATAGCAGAATAACTGAGGCAGAAGAACGGATAAGTGACCTGGAAGACAGAATGGTGGAATTCACTGCTGTGGAATAGAATAAAGAAAAAAGAATGAAAAGAAATGAAGACAGCCTAGGAGACCTCAGCGACAACATTAAACGCATCAACATTCACATTACGGGATCCCAGAAGGAGAAGAGAGAAAGGACCCCAGAAAATATTTGAAGACATTATAATTGAAAACTTCCCTACCTTGGAAAAGGAAATAGCCACCCAAGCCCAGGAAGCGCAGAGTCCCAGGCAGGATAAACCCAAGGAGAAACACACTGAGACACATAGTAATCAAATTGACAAAAATTAAAGACAAAGAAAAATTATTAAAAGCAACAAGGGAAAAATCACAAATAACATACAAGGGAACTCCCATAAGGTTAACAGCTGATTTCTCAGCACAAACTCTACAAGGCAGAAGGGAGTGTCATGATATATTTAAAGTGATGAAAGGGAAGAACCTACAACCAAGATTACTCTACCTGGCAAGGATCTCATTCGGATTCGATGGAGAAATCAAAAGCTTTACAGATAAGCAAAAGCTAAGAGAATTCAGCCTACCAAACCAGCTTTACAACAAATGCTAAAGGAACTTCTCTAAGTGGGAAACACAAGAGAAGAAAAGGACCTACGAAAACAAACCCAAAACAATTAAGAAAATGGTAATAGGAACATACATATTGATAATTACCTTAAATGTTAGTGGATTAAATGCTCCAACCAAAAGACACAGGCTCGCTGAATGGATACAAAAATAAGACCCATATATATGCTGTCTATAAGAGACCCACTTCAGATCTAGGGACACATACAACTGAGAGGGAAGGGATGGAAAAAGATATTCCATGCAAATGGAAATCAAAAGAAAGCTGGAGTAGCAATCCTCATATCAGATATAATAGACTTTAAAATAAATAATTTTACAAGAGACAAGGAAGGACACTACATAATGATCAAGGGATCAATCCAAGAAGAAGATATAACAATTATAAATATATATGAACCCAACTTAGGAGCACCTCAATACATAACGCAACTGCTAACAGCTATAAAAGAGGAAACTGAAAGTAACACAATAATACTGGGGGACTTCAAAACCCCACTTTCACCAGTGGACAGATCATCCAAACAGAAAATTAATAAGGAAACACAAGCTTTAAATGACACAATAGACCAGACAGATTTCACTGATATTTATAGGACATTCCATCCAAAAACAGCAGATTACACTTCCTTCTCAAGTGGACACAGAACTTTCTCCAGGATAGATCACTTCTTGGGTCACAAATCAAGCCTCAGTAAATTTAAGAAAATTGAAATCATATCAAGCATCTTTTCTGACCACAACGCTATGAGATTAGAAATCAATTACAGGGAATAAAATGTAAAAAACACAAACACATGGAGGCTAACAATACGTTACTGGGATTTTTGAGAAGATGGCAGAAGAGTAAGATGGGGAGATCACCTTCCGCCCCACAGATACATCAGAAATACATCTACACGTGGAACAACTCCTATAGAACACCTACTGAATGCTGGCAGAAGACCTCAGACCTCCCAAAAGGCAAGAAACTCCCCACGTACCTGGGTAGGGCAAAAGAAAAAAGAAAAAACAGAGACAAAAGAATTGGGACGGGACCTGCACCAGTGGCAGGGAGCCGTGAAGGAGGAAAGGTTTCCACACACTAGAAGCCCCTTCGCGCACGGAGACTGTGGGGGGCGGAGGGGGGAACCTTCGGAGCCAAGGAGGAGAGCGCAGCCACAGGGGTGCGGAGGGCAAAGCGGAGAGATTCCCGCACAGAGGATCGGGGCCAAACAGCACTCAACAGCCTGAGAGGCTTGTTTGCTCACCCACTGGGACGGGCGGGGGCTGGGAGCTGAGGCTCGGGCTTCGGAGGTAGGATCCCAGGGAGAGGACTGGGGTTGGATGCGTGAACACAGCCTGAAGGGGGCTAGTGTGCCACGGCTAGCCGGGAGGGAGTCCAGGAAAAAGTCTGGACTTGCCAAAGAGGCAAGAGACCTTTTCTTCCCTCTTTGTTTCCTGGTGCGCGAGGAGAGGGGATTAAGAGCGCTGCTTAAAGGAGCTCCAGATATAGGCGTGAGCCACGGCTATCAGCACAGAGCCCAGACACGGGCATGAGACGCTAAGGCTGCTGCTGCCACCACCAAGAAGCCGGTGTGCGAGCACAGGTCGCTATCCACACCTCCCCTCCCGGGAGACTGTGCAGCCCGCCACTGCCAGGGTCCACGATCCAGGGACAACTTCCCGGGGAGAACGCACTGCGCGCCTCAGGCTATTGCAACATCACGCCGGCCTCTGCCGCCGCACACTCGCCCTACATCCATACCCCTCCCTCCTCGCGGCCTGAGTGAGCCAGACCCCCGAATCAGCTGCTCCTTTAACCCCGTCCTGTCAGAGTGAAGAACAGACGACCTCAGGCGACCTACACGCAGAGGAGGGTCGAAATCCAAAGCTGAACCCCGGGAGCTGTGCGAACAAAGAAGAAAAAGGGAAATCTCTCCCAGCAGCCTCAGGAGCAGCGGATTAAACCTTCACAATTTGATGTACCCTGCATCTGTGGAATACCTGAATAGACCAAATTGAGGAGGTGGACTTGGGAGCAAAATATATTATTTTTTCCCCTTTTCCTCTTTTTTGTCAGTGTGTATGTGTATGCTTCTGTATGAGATTTTTGTCTGTATAGCTTTGCTTTCACCATTTGTCCTAGGGTTCTGTCCGGCCATTTTTTTTCTTTTCTTTTTTCTTTTTTTTTTTACTTTCTAAAACTTTTTCTTAATAATAATTTTTTATTTCAATAACTTTATCTTACTTTATTTTATTTTATCCTCTTTCTTTCTTCCTTTCTATTTTTTCTCCCCTTTAATCTGAGCCGTGTGGATGAAAGGCTCTTGGTGCTCCAGCCAGGAGTCAAGGCTGTGCCTCTGAGGTGGGAGAGCCAACTTCAGGACACTGGTCCACAGGAGACCTCCCAGCTCCACGTAATATCAAACGGCGAAAATCTCCCAGAGATCTCCATCTCAACACCAACACCCAGCTTCACTCAACGACCAGCAAGCTACAGTGCTGGACACCCTATGCCAAACAACTAGAAAGACAAGAACACAGCTCCAGCCATTAGCAGAGAGGCTGCCTAAAATCATAATAAGTCCACAGACACCCCATAACACACCACCAGATGTGGACCTGCCCACCAGAAAGACAAGATCCAGCCTCATCCACCAGAACACAAGCACTAGTCCCCTCCACCAGGAAGCCTACACAACTCACTGAACCAACCTTATCCACTGGGGCCAGACACAAAAAACAATGGGAACTACAAACCTGCAGCCTGCGAAAAGGAGACACCAAACACAGTACATAAGCAAAATGAGAAGACAGAAAAACACACAGCAGGAGAAGGAGCAAGGTAAAAACCCACCAGACCTAATAAACGAAGAGGAAATAGGCAGTCTACCTCAAAAAGAATTTGGAACAATGATAGTAAAATTGATCAAAATCTTGGAAATAGAATAGAGAAAATGCAAGAAACATTTAACAAGGACCTAGAAGAACTAAAGAGGAAACAAGAAATGATGAACAACACAATAAATGGAATTAAAAATACTCTAGAAGGGATCAATGGCAGAATACTGAGGCAGAAGAAAGGATAAGTGAGGTGGAAGATAAAATAGTGGAAATAACTACTGCAGAGCAGAATAAAGAAAAAAGAATGAAAAGAACTGAGGAGAGTCTCAGAGACCTCTGAGACAACATTAAAACACACCAACATTCGAATTATAGGGGTCCCAGAAGAAGAAGAGAAAAACAAAGGGACTGAGAAAATATTTGAAGAGATTATAGTTGAAAACTTCCCTAATATGGGAAAGGAAATCGTTAAACAAGTCCAGGAAGCACAGAGAGTCCCATACAGGATAAATCCAAGGAGAAACACGCCAAGACACATATTAATCAAACTATCAAAAAATAAATACAAAGAAAACATATTAAAAGCAGCAAGGGAAAAACAACAAATAAAACACAAGGGAATCCCCATAAGGTTAACAGCTGATCTTTCAGCAGAAACTCTGCAACCCAGAAGGGAGTGGCAGGACTTAATTAAAGTGATGAAGGAGAAAAATCTACAACCAAGATTACTATACCCTGCAAGGATCTCACTCAGATTTGATGAAGAAATTAAAATCTTTACAGACAAGCAAAAGCTGAGAGAGTTCAGCACCAACAAACCAGCTTTACAACAAATGCTAAAGGAATTTCTCTAGGCAAGAAACACAAGAGAAGGAAAAGACCTGCAACGACAAACCCAAAACAATTAAGAAAATGGGAATAGGAACAAACATATCGATAATTGCCTTAAATGTAAATGGATTAAATGCTCCCACCAAAAGAAACAGATTGGCTGAATGGATACAAAAACAAGACCCGTATATATGCTGTGTACAGGAAACCCACTTCAGACCTAGGGACACATACAGACTGAAAGTGAGGGGATGGAAAAAGATATTCCATGCAAACAGAAACCAAAAGAAACCTGGAGTAGCAATTCTCATATCAGACAAAATAGACTTTAAAACAAAGACTGTTACAAGAGACAAAGAAGGACACTACATAATGATCAAGGGATCGATCCAAGAAGAAGATATAACAATTGTAAATATTTATGCACCCAACATAGGAGCACCTCAATGCATAAGGCAAATACTAGCAGCCATAAAAGGGGAAATTGACAGTAACACAGTCATAGTAGGGGACTTTAACACCCCACTTTTACCAATGGACAGATCATCCAAAATGAAAATAAATAAGGAAATACAAGCTTTAAATGATACATTAAACAAGATGGACTTAATTGATATTTATAGGACATTCCATCCAAAAACAACACAATACACATTTTTCTCAAGTGCTCATGGAACATTCTCCAGGATAGCTAATATCTTGGGTCACAAATCAAGCCTAGGTAAATAAAGAAAATTGAAATCATATCAAGTATCTTTTCCGACCACAATGCTATGAGACTAGATATCAATTACAGGAAAAGATCTGTAAAAAATACAAACACATGGAGGCTAAACAATACACTACTTAATGACAAAGTGTTCACTGAAGAAATCAAAGAGTAAATCAAAAAATATCTAGAAACAAATGACAATGGATACACAACAACCCAAAACCTACGGGATGCAGCAAAAGCAGTTCTAAGGGGGAAGTTTATCACAATACAATCCTACCTTAAGAAACTGGAAACATCTCAAATAAACAACCTAACCTTGCACCTAAAGAAATTAGAGAAAGAGGAACAAAAAAACCCCAAATTTAGCATAAGGAAAGAAATCATAAAGATCAGATCAGAAATAAATGAAAAAGAAATGAAGGAAATGATAGCAAAGATCAATAAAACTAAAAGCTGGTTCTTTGAGAAAATTAAAATATTGATAAGCCATTAGCCAGACTCATCAAGAAAAAAAGGGAGAAGGCTCAAATCAATAGAATTAGAAATGAAAAAGGAGAAGTAACAACGTACACTGCAGAAATACAAAGGATCATGAGAGATTACTACAAGCAACTCTATGCCAATAAAATGGACAACCTGGAAGAAATGGACAAATTCTTAGAAATGCATGACCGGCCGAGACTGAACCAAGAAGAAATAGAAAATATGAATAGACCAATCACAAGCACTGAAATTGAAACTGTGGTTAAAAATCTTCCAGCAAACAAAAGCCCAGGACCAGATGGCTTCACAGGAGAATTCTATCAAACATGTAGAGAACAGCTAACACCTATCCTTCTCAAACTCTTCCAAAATATAGCAGAGGCAGGAACACTCCCAAACTCATTCTACAAGGGCACCATCACCCTGATACCAAAACCAGACAAAGATGTCACAAAGAAACAGAACTACAGGCCAATATCACTGATGAACATAGATGCAAAAACCTCAACAAAATACTAGCAAACAGATTCCAACAGCACATTAAAACGATCATACACCATGATCAAGTGGGATTTATTCCAGGAATGCAAGGATTCTTCAATATAAGCAAATCAATCAATGTGATACACCATATTAACAAATTGAAGGAGAAAAACCATATGATCATCTCAATAGATGCAGAGAAAGCTTTCGACAAAATTCAACACCCATTTATGATAAAAACCCTCCAGAAAGCAGGCATAGAGGGAACTTTCCTCAACACAATAAAGGCAATATGTGACAAACCCACAGCGAACATCATCCTCAATGGTGAAAAACTGAAAGCATTTCCACGAAGATCAGGAACAAGACACGGTTGCCCACTCTCACCACTATTACTGAAAATAAGTTTTGGAAGTTTTAGCCACAGCAATCAGAGAAGAAAAGGAAATAAAAGGAATCCAAATCTGAAAAGAAGAAGTAAAGCTGTCACTGTTTGCAGATGACATGATACTATACATACAGAATCCTAAAGATGCTACCAGAAAACTACTAGAGCTAATCAATGAATTTGGCAAAGTAGCAGGATACAAAATTAATGCACAGAAATCTCTGGCATTCCTAAACACTAATGATGAAAAATCTGAAAGTGAAAAATCTGAAAGTGAAAAACTCCCCTTTACCACTGCAACAGAAAGAATAAAATATCTCGGAATAAACCTACCTAAGGAGACAAAAGACCTGTATGCAGAAAATTATAAGACACTGATGAAAGAAATTAAAGATGATACAAATAGATGGAGAGATGTACCATGTTCTTGGATTGGAAGAATCAACATTGTGAAAATGACTCTACTACCCAAAGCAATCTACAGATTCAATGCAATCCCTATCAAACTACCACTGGCATTTTTCACAGAACTAGAACAAAAAATTTCACAATTTGTATGGAAACACAAAAGACCCCGAATAGCCAAAAGCAAACTTGAGAATGAAAAATGGAGCTGGAGGAATCAGGCTCCCTGACTTCAGACTATACTACAAAGCTACAGTAATCAAGACAGTATGGTACTGGCACAAAAACAGAAATATAGATCAATGGAAAAAGATAGAAAGACCAGAGATAAACCCATGCACATATGGTCACCTTATCTTTGATAAAGGAGGCAACAATATACAGTGGAGAAAAGACAGCCTCTTCAATAAGTGTTGCTGGGAAAACTGGATAGGTACATGTAAAAGTATGAAATTGGAACACTCTCTGACACCTTACACAAAAATAAACTCAAAATAGATTAAAGACCTAAATGTAAGGCCAGCCACTATCAGACTCTTACAGGAAAACATAGGCAGAACACTCTATGACATAAATCACAGCAAGATCCTTTTTGACCCATCTCCTAGAGAAATGGAAATAAAAACAAAAATAAACAAATGGGACCTAATGAAACTTCAAAGCTTTTGCACAGCAAAGGAAACCATAAACAAGACCAAAAGACAACCGTCAGAATGGGAGAAAATATTTGCAAATGAAGCAAGTGACAAAGGATTAATCTCCAAAATTTATAAGCAGCTCCTGCAGCTGAATAACAAAAAAACAAACCCAATCCAAAAATGGGCAGAAGACCTAAATAGACATTTCTCCAAAGAAGATATACAGATTGCCAACAAACACATGAAAGAATGCTCAACATCATTAATCATTAGAGAAATGCAAATCAAAAGTACAATGAGATATCATCTCACCCCAGTCAGAATGGCCATCATCCAAAAATCTAGAAACAATAAATGCTGGAGAGGGTGTGGAGAAAAGGGAACACTCTTGCACTGTTTGTGGGAATGTAAATTGATACAGGCACTATGGAGAACAGTATGAAGGTTCCTTAAAAACTACAGCTAGAACTACCATACGACCCAGCAGTCCCAGTACTGGGCATATACCCTGAGAAAACCATAATTCAAAAAGAGTCATGTACCAAAACGTTCATTGCAGCTCTATTTGCAATAGCTAGGACATGGAAACAACCTAAGTGTCCATCAGCAGATGAATGGATAAAGAAGATGTGGCACATATATACAATGGAATATTACTCAGCCATAAAAAGAAAAAAACTGACTTATTTGTAATGAGGTGGATGGACCTAGAGTCTCTCATACAGAGTGAAGTAAGTCAGAAAGAGTAAAGCAAATACCGTATGCTAACACATATATATGGAGTCTAAGAAAAAAAAAAGGTCATTAAGAACCTAGGGGTAACACGGAAATAAAGAGACAGACCTACTAGAGAATGGACTTGAGGATACGGGGAGGGGGAAGGGTAAGCTGAGACAAAGTGAGAGAGTGGCATGGACATATATACACTACCAAACGTAAAATAGATAGCTAGTGGGAAGCAGCCACATAGCACATGGAGATCAGCTCGGTGGTTTGTGACCACCTAGAGGAGTGGGATAGGGAGGGTGGGAGGAAGGGAGATGCAAGAGGGAAGAGATATGGGAACATATGTATATGTATAACTGATTCACTTTGTTATAAAGCAGAAACTAACACACCACAGTAGAACAATTATACCCCAATAAAGATGTTAAAAAAAAACATAATACGTTACTAAATAACCACGAGATCACTGTAGAAATCAAAGAGGAAACAAAAAAATACCTAGAGACAAATGACAATGAAAACACGATGATCCAAAACCTATGGGATGCAGCAAAAACAGTCCTAAGAGGGAAGTTTATAGCAATACAATCCTTCCTCAAGAAACAAGAAAAATCTCAAATAAACAATCTAACCTTACAACTAAAGGAACTAGAGAAAGAAGAACAAACAAAACCAAAGTTAGCAGAAGGAAAGGAATCATAAAGATCAGAGCAGAAATAAATTAAATAGAAAGAAAGAAAATAGCATAGATCAATAAAACTAAAAGATGGTTCTTTGAGAAGATAAGCAAAATTGATAAACCTTTAGCCAGACTCATCAAGAAAAAGAGGGAGAGGACTCAAATTAACAAAATTAGTAATGAAAAAGGAGAAGTTACAATGGATACCACAGAAATACAAAGCATCATAAGAGACTACTACAAGCAACTCTATGCCAATAAAATGGACAACCTGGACGAAATGGACAAATTCTTAGAAAGGTATAACCTTCTAAGACTGAACCAAGAAGAAATAGAAAATATGAACAGACCAATCACAAGTAATGAAACTGTGATTAAAAGTCTTCCAACAAACAGAAGTCCAGGACCAGATGGCTTCACAGTGAATTCTATCAAACATTTAGAGAAGAGCTAACACCCGTCCTTCTCAAACTCCAAAAAATTGCAGAGGATGGAACACTCCTAAACTCTACTGGCCACCATCACCCTGATACCAAATCCAGACAAAGATACTACAAAAAAAGAAAATTACAAATGAATATCACTGATGAATATAGATGCAAAAATCCTCAACAATATACTAGCAGTCAGAATCCAACAACACATTAAAAGGATCATACACTATGATCAAGTGGCATTTATCCCAGGGATGCAAGGATTCTTCAACATACACAAATCAATCAGTGTGATACACCATATTAACAAATTGAAGAATAAAAACCATATGATCATCTCAATAGATGCAGAAAAGCTTCTGAGAAAATTCAACAGAGTTTTTTAAGTATAAAAACTCTCCAGAAAGTGGGCATAGAGGGAAACTACCTCAACGTCATAAAGGCCATATACGACAAACCCACAGCAAACATCATTCTCAAAGGTGAAAAACTGAAAGCATTTCCTCTAAGATCAGGAACAAGACAAGGATGTCCACTCTCACCACTATCATTCAACATAGTTTTGGAAGTCCTAGCCCCGGCAATCAGAGAAGAAAAAGAAATAAAAGGAAAACAAATTGGAAAAGAAGAAGTAAAACTGTCACTGTTTTCAGATGACATGATACTATACATAGAGAATCGTAAAGATGCCACCAGAAAACTACTAGAGCTAATCAATGAATCTGGTAAAGTTGTAGGATACAAAATTAATGCACAGAAATTCCTTGCATTCCTATACACTAACAATGAAAGATCACAAAGAGAAATTAAGGAAACAATCCCATTCACATTTGCAACAAAAAGAATAAAATACCTAAGAATAAACCTACCTAAGGAGGTAAAAGACCTGTACTCCGAAAACTATAAGACAATGATGAAAGAAATCAAAGATCACACAAACAGATGGTGAGATATACCATGTTCTTGCATGGGAAGAATCAACACTGTGAGAATGACTACACCAAAGCAATATGCAGATTCAATGTGCAATCCCTATCAAGTTACCAGTGGCATTTTTTACAGAACTAGAACAAAATATCTTAAAATTTGTATGGAGATACAAGAGACCCCGAATAGCCAAAGCAATCTTGAGGGGAAAAAAAGAGAGCTGGAGGAATCAGACTCCCTGACTTCAGACTATACTACAAAGCTACAGTAATCAAGACAATATGGTACTGGCACAAAATGAGAAATATAGATCAATAGAACAGGATAGAAAGCCCAGAGATAAACCCATGCACCGATGGTCAACTAATCTATGACAAAGGAGACAAGGATATACAATGGAGAAGACAGCCTCTTCAATAAGTGGTGCTGAGAAAACTGGACAGCTACTTGCTAAAGAATGAAATCAGAACACTCCCTAACACCATACACAAAAATAAACTCAAAATGGATTAAAGACCTAGGTATATGTCTGGACACTATAAAACTCTTAGAGGTAAAGATAGGAAGAACATTCTTTGACATAAATCACAGCAAGATCTTTTTGACCCACCTCCTACAGTAATGGAAATTAAAACAAAAATAAACAAATGGGACCTAATGAAACTTAAATGCTTTTGCACAGTAAAGGAAACTATAAACAAAATGAAAAGACAACCCTCAGCATGGGAGAAAATATTTGCAAATGAATCAATGGACCAAGGATTGATCTCCAAAATATATAAAGAGTTCGTGCAGCTCAATATTAAAAAAACAAACACCCCAATCAAAAAATGGGCAGAAGACTTAAATAGACATTTCTCCAAAGAAGACACACAGATGGCCAAGAAGCACATGAAAATCTGCTCAACATCACTAATTATTAGAGAAATGCAAATAAAAACTACAATGAGGTATCACCTCACACCAGTTAGAATGGGCATCATCAGAAAATCTACAAACAACAGATGCTGGAGAGGGTGTGGAGAAAAGGGAACTCTCTTGCACTATAGGTGGGGATGTAAATTGATACAGCCACTATGGAGAATAGTATGGAGGTTCCTTAAAAACTAAAAATAGAGTTACCATATGACCCAGCAACTCTGCTACTGGGCATATACCCCAACAAAACCATAATCCAAAAAGACACATGCACCCCAATGTTCATTGCAGCACTATTTACAATAGCCAGGTCATGGAAGCAACCTAAATGCCCATCAACAGACGAATGGATAAAAGAAAATGTGGTACATATATACAATGGAATATTACTCAGCCATAAAAAGGAATGAAATTGGGTCATTTGTAGAGACATGGATGGACCTAGAGACTGTCATACAGAGTGAAGTAAGTCAGAAACAGAAAAACAAATATCGTATATTAACACATATATGTGGAATCCAGAAAAATAGTATAGATGAACCAGTGTGCAAGGCAGAAATAGAGACACAGATGTACAGAACAAACGTATGGACACCAAGGGGGGAAAGTGAAGGGGGTAGTGGTGGGATGAATTGGGAGATTGGGATTGACATTTATACACTAATATGTATAAAATAGATAACTAATAAGAACCTGCTGTATAAAAAAATAATAATAAAATAAAATTCAAAAAAAAGAAGTATCCACCTGAACAATATGTATGGCTTTCCTTTTCATAAACATGACATTGCATAAAGGTTTGTGAAGAGAGAAAAAAAATGAACGAGCAATGGGGGGTGGGGGTGGGGCTAAAAAAGACTAGCAAGTAATGAGAATATATTGCTAATTTGGTCATCTAACTTGTCTGAAGGATTACTCTGCTTCTGGTTTTTGCCTCAGGCTATCTCTTGGAAAAGAAAGACAAAACCAAACATACCTTGATTAATTACTAGAAATTCAGGAACTCAACACTATAAATCAAAATAAAACTGTGGAGGACACATCTCCTATTTACAACAGTCTTGGTACTGTTAATATTAAATGGAACTCTTACAAAATTAATCTAGGTACCAGCAACAGAAATTGCAGGTGTTTTTGTCTAGACCTAATACCTACAGAAAGTTAGAAGCAGAAGTGCTTTTATTTATTTTTTTCCCCCACACTCCACCTAAGACACTCAGTTTGAATCTTTCCTGGCTTCCACAAAAAACTTCAATGAATGGCAGAAATCTCAAAGCCTCCAGACCCTCTTGTCCCTGGGGGTCAGCTTGATAAAGAAGAGTGCAATTGGCAGGTCCTTCTCTAAGCCTCTGTTTACTCATCTGCAAGACTTGGGATGTAGTACCTGGCCTACCTACAGCAAAGGGAAGGTGCTATGAAGAGCAAACAAGTGAATCCATATGGAAGGAAATGCCTTGTAAACTGTCCCGTTTCTATACAAATGTTAGGGGGAGAGGGGAAGTTACAGATTTTACAGGTAGGCATGCTTTTGTATAAATAAACATCACTTTACTTCTCACCCAGGGATATTGTGTAGCACACAATATGAGAATTTTTAAAAGGACTTTTGAGTCTTTAAATACAGTAACTTATCCCAATTAAGCGGTTGTGAAACAAATGGAAAGTTATTAAAGAAAGCCAATCAACAAACCCAATGAAGAGAGGGGAACTCCTATCTGTGTGGAAAAATCTGAAAAATGACCATTTCAAAAGAGAAATTTTACCCATATCAAGGTAAACTGATATTCCATTATTGCAAAATTAGAAAACGTATTCATTCTTGATGCAAGAAAAGTCAGAGGAGTATAAGAAAATATTGACTGGCTATTTAAATTCCAAAAAGGGGTATACTAACATTTAAAAACATGCTTAAATATTACTTCTCAATCTGTAGTCAGTATTTAACCAGATAGTAAGTCCAACTCCCCATGGCACAAGGCGGCAGTGAATGTATCAGAAGTGCTATAGAAGAGTCAAAGAGGGATGAATTACGCAGCGTGTATGTGCATATGCGTCTGTGAAGGGGTGAGGAGACAGGCGAACAAAAAACGGGAGAAGAACTAGAAAACCCTGTGCTTTCTGCAATAGAAATAGCTAACGAAGAATCTTTTCCGATGTCTCCCAAGAGTCTTTGCTAGACACCCATATATTCCCAGAAAGAGAAAACGGACTCCATTTTGTCCTGAAAAATCTGTGTTTTCCCCAAATGTCTCAACTTTATTTATAAAGCAATATCCCATTGTTTTTATTAAATACATGTCATCCTAAAGGATAAAATTGTCAAGGGGGTTGGCTAAAGAAGAGAATTAAAAAAAAAGTTTTTTTTTTCAAAGACTGAGTTCTGCTTTTGTCCCTTTCCAAAATCACCTTTTGTTAAGTATTTTTGAAAACCTTGAAAAGAAAAACCCACACTATTACTAAAAAACTCAATCAACCAACAAGCCTACTGGTATGGCACAGAATCTGATGTACAATGTCTGTTAACTATTTTGAGTCTTGGGAGTGTTCTAATTATTTTTCTACATTGAAGGGATCTGTGTAAAGTTTCCACAATCACAAGTACATTGAATGAGAGCTAGAGCATTTTATTACTTCTGTGTAAAAGAGGTCTTTTCAAAAGGATCATAGAGGTAAAAATAAAATTTAATCTTGAACAAACCATGAAGCAGACAAACATTAATCTACTAACATAAGAAAGCAACACTGTAATTTGAATTCACACTGATTTCTCTTGCTGTCTCTGCATCTCCTCTTTCTGGATCTTTTTCTTTCCTTCCTTGTTTCCCTTCACATGCATTTTTTTTCCTGACTTCTCATTCTGTTCTGCAGTTCCTTCTCCAGATCTTTTCTTTTCTCCCCTGGTTGCTAAACATTTTGCCTTTCACTGCCTTCATAATGAATGAGGCTGGCATGAAAGCAAGTGTCTGAAACCAAGAGCATAAAAGCCTTAATTAAGCCAAGAACCTTATTTACTATAACTGGCATTCTCATTTCAACAATTCTGTTCCTAGGAGCAATTTTTAGGACAGGTATCATTACAAGCAGAGTTTATATTCTAACAGCCTCTTGTGTTCAATTTACAAAGCCTGGATTTCCCAAGTATATTAAGGAATATAATTCTTAATTCTGAATTAGTCCTAAATACATTTTTCTAAGAAATAAAATACTATCCCCTTTTGGAATAGTATACTGACTGTACTATCTGATGATGAAAATTTGCATATCAACCTAAATAAGTGTTTATCTTTCAAATTTTTGCAGCCACGTGGCAAATTCAATGATCTAAAATATGCTTGTTATAAAGACTACAGTATACAGTACCTTATCCAGCTTGTAGTTCAGAGCTTTCATCACACACACACACACACACACACACACACACACACACACACACACACACACAATTTGTCAAGAGGAAAGATTCACTCATACTTCAATGATGTATAATAGCTAATCATTATTAACTTTTACAAAAAAGGCTTAGCGCTTCATGGTGAATGCTGTCTTAGACACTGAGGACTCATCTGCACAGGGAAAACTGAAGCACAGAGCTGGAGATAGTTCACCATTCTTAGTCTGAGAAAGATGTGCACTGCCTGAGTAGGGCATGGAGACCTTTAGAAAGAAGTCTAAGTGGATGACGCAGCCCAGGAGAACTGCCAGGCACTACTACAACACTGCCTCCTGCACTGCCACTGACTGGAAGAAATGCTCCAATGTAAATGCCATTCATGTTATGACTTGGCCAGTACACAGTGACTAGATGGGAACCAACAAGGACTCAACTTTCCAACATGAAACACAACATCCAGCCTTTTTGCATGGATTCTCTTTATTTGGCTGACAATGGAGCCCTGAAAACTATAAGCTGTACTTTATGTTGCTGCTCTGTATCATAGTGGTCTTTAAAGTATGGAACATTAAGCTATCAGGGCCAAGGAAAACTGTTACAGTAACTACTAACATTGCCAAAGGCAAGCAGTCAAATGCTGCTGCCTAATAAGTCCCTACTGGTAATGGTATTCGACACTTGTTAGAGCCACAATTTTACACCTATAGCTAAGCACTGTATATAAGAAAAATAACTATCAGAATGATTCTATGTGCCTAAAAGGCAGACAGATTCTCCTAAAAAGGTTGAGAGCTTTAATTTTCCTGTAAAACAAGGTAAAAAGAGAAAAGTCATAGATAAGTGATAATTTTATTTTTTTAATAAATTTATTTATTTTTATTTTTGGCTGCATTGGGTCTTTGTTGCTGCATGCGGGCTTTCTCTAGTTGCGGCAAGTGGGGGATACTCTTTGATGGGGTGCGCAGGCTTCTCTTGTTGCGGAGCATGGGCTCTAGGCACGCAGGCTTCAGTAGTTGTGGCACACAGACTCAACAGTTGTGGCTCGTGGGCTCTAGAGTGCAGACTCAGTAGTTGTGGCACACAGGCTTAGTTGCTCCACGGTACGTGGGATCTTCCCGGACCAGGGCTCAAACCCATGTCCCTTGCATTGGCAGGAGGACTCTTAACCACTGCGTCGCCAGGGAAGTCCCAATAATCAATAATTTTAAATTGAAGTTTCTAGGCCATGAATATGAGAAGACTTTCGATTCCTTAGCATGAGAAATATTTGCTGCATATACAACACATTTTAAAAGCAGAAAATTTGTTAAACAAATTTGGTCCACTGAATTAAAGCTACTTCAAGAAGGTTTAATTCATCCTGGCAATAATTACTAACAAAATCAATTATTCCTGGTTAAATCATTGGTTAAAATTTTCATTTGATCATCAAAAGTTTACTGTTCACACAACAGGCAGTAAAAATACAAAATCTATCAATTGGAAATTTGAGCACAAAATCTTCAATATCAGAGTGCTATCATTTCCCCCCTTTTTGCTAGACCCACAAAAGCCAAGTTTATTCCCTCTGTTTCCTTTTTTAAGTAATTCTTCGCTTTGGGTGATAAATTAGAAAGACACTTATGTCTTGGGATCAATTTTGGAAAACATAAATATCGTACCTATAAGGAAGATATCTACTAAAATGCATGGAAAAATAGTCTTTTCTAAAAGGAGAAAAAGAGTCCTCAATTTCCACGAGATCAGATAGAAATGTAAAGGTCCAAGATTCTAGCGACCTTATATTCCACAGCCCTGAATAACACTTCCCCAGAACTGAAGTATGCTTTATATTTTCAGTAGGTGGCTACCAATATGAAACAAATACCTGTTAATCTAACTGCAAAAGGAATTGTTTTCCTCTTTAATTGAATTAAAGTAGTTCTTGTTTAACTGAAGAAAAAAGGAGAGATTCTCAAAAGAATGAGTCTCAACTAGACATCTGGTAGATAGAACTAATCCAGACTGCATATTAAAAAAAAGAATAAAAGGAAAAAGCATACCTACCCTCTAAACTCTTTCTCATTCAAGAAACTAAATATAATTAAACTTCCCAATCCCAGTCTTATGCTTAAGAATCTGGGCTAAAGCAGGGTGCTATTGTTCCCTACATGACCTTATCCCTGAGGAACTGGACATGACCTTGAGTGTGCATCAAAAGAAGTGAATGGCTTATTGTAAGTAGTTTTGTATCAAAGGAACTATGAGAGTTGGATTTTGCTAAACTGAACCCTCATTTATGGAGCCAGCCATTGAATATAGGTTTAATGTTCTGATCAACTAATTTTAAAACTTTGCACTCCGGGGCTTCCCTGGTGGCGCAGTGGTTGAGAGTCCGCCTGCCGATGCAGGGGACACGGGTTCGTGCCCCGGTCTGGGAAGATCCCACATGCCGTGGAGCGGCTGGGCCCGTGAGCCATGGCCGCTGAGCCTGCGCGTCCGGAGCCTGTGCTCTGCGACGGGAGAGGCCACAGCAGTGAGAGGCCCGCATGCCACACGCACACAAAAAAAACTTTGCACTCCGTAAGGTATTTCTCCAGTGTCACCATATTAGTTGATAATGAGTGAATTAAACTTTCTTTCTCTAGATGAACACTCTATACGAATATAAAACAAAACTAAGTCCGAATTTCTTTTCTATACTCTCCAGGCTGGTTTCCTTTTAGGAGAGGAAGGTTTAGGATGGAGCAAATTCACACCATCAAATTAGATGTGTGGAATGACTGGGCAGTTGAACTGTTTCACTGTCAGCAAGGTAGAAGTAATTTTTGCATCATTAGTGAAGATGCTGTAAAGGCACTGCTGTATCAAGGGAGACATGGAAGAAATCCCAAAGGGTCAGAATGTGGCTCTCTTGGTCCATCAAAAGAAACTATAGCTGCTAGTGAATATATGCTCTAAAGTCAGAAATAAAAAAAAAGCTTCATATTCTCCAAGGTGACTACAACAAAGAAAAATTGGCAGGAGATACTCAATAGTTACTTAAATCTGCCTCTGAGTTGTCCAAATCAAATTATAAATCTTTTGATTCTTCAATGTAACTGTTTCTGCTTTGGTCTCACCAGGTTTGAGAGGAATAATAGAAATAATAACCGTCAGGTAACATAATATAGTCACTAAGTCCTCCAAACGAGTTTTAAATAACAAAACAATATAGCTACATACTGGCTTGTGATTCTTTTTTTACTCTCCACATTGACTTAAATTTAAAGTAATAATGGAAAACTAAAATAAAAATTACAACAGAAAGGAATGTTCTTATTTTAAAAATAAGTATATTTGGAAAAGGGGCTAGTGGAATAAAGGGCTAAAAAATTAGCCTTTGTATAAGCAACTCTCTGATACTGAAGGCAGCATTAGTCAACTAAACACAGTAAGAGTGACAAACACCACATTTTAAGGGTGTTCTCTACAGCAATGACAACAGTAATTCAATAGCCGAAATACAGCCAAAATAATCTGTAAGTCTTCTAGGTGTTATCAAAAATCACCCACCAGGGACACTTCCCGGGTGGCGCAGTGGATAAGACTCTGTGCTCCCAATGCAGGGGACCCGGGTTCGATCCCTGGTCAGGGAACAAGATCCCACATGCATGCCACAACTCAGAGTTTGCATGCTGCAACTAAGGAGTCCACCTGCCAGAACAAAGACCCAGTGCAACCAAAAAAAGAAAAAAAAAAATCATCCACCAGAGTACCCCTTCCTTCCTTCCTTCCTCCCTCCCTTTCTCTCTCTCTCTCTCTCCCTCTCTCTTTCTTTCTTGCCACACTGCAACTTGTGGGATATTAGTTTCCCAAGCAGGGATCGAACCTGGGCCCCTGGCAGTGAGAACGCCGAGTCTTAACCACTGAACCGCCAGGGAATTCATCAGAGTATCATTTTCTAAAATGTGTGAACCTCGTTTTGGGTCGAACTTCTATAGAAAGGAACCTTAAGATTAAGGCAGAAATCTAGAGTACTGCCTGGGTTCAGAAGATACCTGAGGGCTTCCCTGGTGGCGCAGTGGTTGAGAGTCCGCCTGCCGATGCAGGGGACGCAGGTTCGTGCCCCAGTCCGGGAAAATCCCACGTGCCGCAAAGCGGCTGGGCCCGTGAGCCATGGCCACTGAGCCTGCGCTCCGCAACGGGAGAGGCCACAACAGTGAGAGGCCCGCGTACCGCAAAAAAAAAAAAGAAGAAGATACCTGAATACTTAACAATTTATAATCCAAGAGACTATTAGAAAGGACTACAAGCTTACACTAGTGCCATATTCCTTTTGCTTGAAATAGTGACGTCATAAGACAGTTAACATGTTTCTATTGTACTTATTCTAGAGAAGGAGAACTGATAGCTGTACTTCCAATACTTACATGTGACACAATCATACATGTACAAATATAGAAAAAATATATAGTACATACACACACGCACACAAATACGTATTCTGTGTAAGCATGAAAGCAAAAAAAACCCCAAACACTAAGTTTACTCAAATAATATTTCCCCTAAGATCACTTTCCTGGAATTGTATAATTGAGAAAAGCTTATTACTTATTACTCTGAAAAAACAGTACAAATACCTCGAACTCAAATGTCTAGACAATTTGGCCTAGAATCACAATTCAAAAGTCAACTAAAAATCTCAAATATGCTTTCTAATTTGTTTTTCTATTTCTACTAATGAAGAATAGGATTTTAACTTTTTCCTAGTGTCAAAAGCTAAATTGGTCAGAATCAAGTATAAAGGATTTTAGGTTGGAAAAAGAAAATATTTGAGAAAAACAAGTGTAAAATCCAACTTTTTATAAGAACATAACTGATTAAAAACTCCAATATCTACTTAAATCTAAAGTATATGATTGTTATTGATAGGAAATGAGCTGTTTGCACTCCAAGAAATTTTATTACAAGATAATAATCATTCTTAAGATGATAAAGTTCTAAAGTTAAATCAAAAGCACCAAATCAGAAAAAGGCTGTGATCTAACTACTTTTACATTCCCTAAGAGCTTTGGCATTTTCCTGAGTTTTACTGTGTAAACATGACAAAACCATACACCACTTCTGCCACAAAGACAAAAGCAATTACTCCATTCAACAATAATATTTTAAAATGTGAGGTGACAAAATAAAGATTTATATTCAAGTACAATCTTGAAGGTAAAAAGTGGAAGAAAAATTCTTAGTTTTAAAAGAGACAATAGTTTCTTTTCAGTAGTCTTCAAAGAACATAAGAAAGATGAAGCTTTTGGAGCCTAGCTTTTGGAAATTCAACTTGATGTAGTTCTCAGTAGACAAAAGGATGAAGATGTGTTAAAATGTAATTCAGGTAAAAGACAGATGTCATGTTGGAGCCATTCACTCAGCCCTAATTTAGAGATGCCAAATTCATTTTTATATTTTAAAGGAGAAAAATTCAACTTAGATTGTTTAATGTTTATCCATAAATGTGAAGGCTTTCATGAAGGCTGACAAACCAGCCTAATAAATTTTTCAGCCTGGGATCAAATATCAACTAATCATCTGGCCAGTTAGAAAAATTAAAAAGTAAGACATACATGTAGGCACACACAGAATAGTTACCTTCAGTTCATTATTGAAAATATCAATCTCCTGTAGTTTTGATCTAGTTTCTTTCTCTACTTCATCCAGTTGATCTCGTAGCTGCTGCCGAGCTAGTTCTTTTGCTTCTAAGGCTCTTTTGAGTGTAAGAAGTGAATCTCCTGTTTTAGAAAAACATCGCAAGATAAGAAAAACAAACTCGCAGTGAGGAAAAATGGTTTTTAACGTTCTCATTTCAATTAAGAAAATTCTTGCCAGTAAAAAGGGAAAAAGTCAACTTTTATAAAACACCTACTGTGCAAACTGTTCTGCTGAACTTGTTTCAATTGGTCATTGAGTATCTGTTTTTCTGGAATAAGTCTTCCAAGCATTTGCTGAGACTCCTAGGAGAGAAAGAGAACACAGCAATGAATGATGGAGAAAACTACCATGTTTCCTCATCCCTCAAAGACTCTCCTAATCTCAACCTGAATCCTCTACAGTGAAACTGTCAGGGTGGTTTCACAACTCAGCAGAGAAAATGGAAAGCAATGATCTCTCAATTGCACTGGGATCAAATGCAAATGCAGTGACCCTGCTGTTTGCAAACTGACTCAGTAGTTTAAACAGGAACTGTTCTGTCCTGAACTTTGAGCCTTAATAGGGTTGAACTGGATTACCATACACCTGAAGTTGGAAACAGAAATCAAAAAAGGACTTTTAACAATCAGAATCTTAGCTGCCATATATGTTTGTCCAACACTCAGGATAGAGGCACAATTTTAAACAGCTACACAAAAATCTTGAACCAACTATTTTTTAACTGACATACATAAAAGCTAAACCACATTGTACAAGGCTATTTGGAGTTATCATGGGTGACTTGACAAGCAATTGTATTTGCCTAAGTTCAGCTGAAATGATTCAATATAGTTTCTACACATTTTAGAAAAAGGACAGATTTTCCAGCCTTTATTAAGGAATATTTGACGTTTATTTTTACTTTGGTTTGAGAAAAAAATCTCTGTGTATTAACTTTTGGTTTGAAAAAATAAAAATGTCAATTAAAAATTTTCACTGGAGGCTAAGAACCAGTCCCTTTCTGGAACAACCACCTTTAGATACAGACTGGCTTGTGTGTAATAAATCTTTGTGTACTATATGTCTGAACAGTAGATACAGCTCAACGGAGAGGATTTGGTAGCATCTTCTCATATGAATAATCCACAAAAACACATATACCCCCCATCCCCCCAAATTTGAGAAAAACAGAATACAAAAATCGATCATTTTCCCAAAAAAGCATAGCCAACTAAGCTTCTCCTCTTGTTCTCCTTGCTAAATTAAGGCAAGGCCTCTTACCCAATCCCAAAGATTCTTTCCTGAACCAGGACAAACAATGAAGGATCAAGATGAAGCCTGGCTCAGATCACTCAGATTGTTTCATTTATTTAAACGTTACTTTTAAATGGACTACCTGAGTTTCGAAAATAGGTCAAACCAATATGAAGGGCTACCTGACTCATTTGCAGAGCAAGAATTTGCTAATTACTGTAAAGAAAGGAAACCGATTTCTCACTGCCTACTATGTACCTGCCTTTCTTCAAACCATGTATTATTTTTAACTTCACTATTTTTTCAGGAACCTTGATTTGTATTTTATTATCAATAACTGAATATACTAAGCATCAATCTTAAATAATAAAAATATGTTTGGACACAGAGCATTCAGTGAGATAATAAACAAACACATGGCCTTCACTCCTAAATTTTCAACAGAATATTTTATGAAACTTCTCATAGTTAATGAAAGACACAGAAAAACAGTTACCACAGAAAAGAATACACTTTTAAAAGGTGCATGCATTTAAAAATATTTTCAAACAATTTCTAGCAGTGAACTTCTGATACTGTTTACATTATATGTCATATCCTAATATCTCAAATTGATTAGGACTTCAGTGATAATCAGTAAGGACACAGAAGACATGAACGACATCATGAATCAACTTGATCGACTGACATTTACAGGACACCCTACCCAACTTCAACAGAGTACACATTCTTTACAAGTGCACATGGAATATTCACCAAGACAGATCAAATGCTGGGCCATAACATAAGACTCAATAAACTTAAAAGGGTTAAAATCATACAGAGTATGTTCACAGATCATATCATAAATAAATCAGAAATCAATAACACAAATGGAAAAAAAATCCAAGCATTTGGAAACTAAACAGCATAATTCTAAATAACCCATCAGAGAAATGACAAAGGAAATTTTAAAAAAGGTTTTGAATTGAGTGGATTTAAAAATACAACATATTCATATGGCTATGACAATGCTTTGAAGGAATTATATAGCTTAAAATGTTATACATTATCAGAAATGAAGAAAGATCCAAATTCAATAATTTAAGCTTCCTCCTTACGAGGCTAGAAAAAAGCAAATTAAACCCAAAATAAAGAGATGGAAGGAAATAATAAGAAGCCTAAGTCAATGAAATAGAAAACAGACACACCACAGAGAAAAAAAAAATCTATAAAACGAAAACCTTTTAAAAAAAAAATCAATCAATAAACCCAATATGCTCCTAGCTAGATTGATGGAGTAAAGGAGGAGGAGGGGAAGGGAGAGGAGGAAGAGAAGGAGAAAGGGGAGGGAGAGAAGGAAGAAGGAGAGGAGGAGTTGGAGTGGGAGAGAAAAGATACAAATTCCCAATATCAGGAATGAAAGAAGTAACACCACTACAGATACTACAGATTTGCAAAGAATAATAAGAGGATATTATAAACAATTTTATACAAATAAATCTGTTAACTTAGATGAACTGTTCAAATTCATTGCAAGATACAAAATTATCAAAACAGACCAAAGAACAAATAGAAAACTGGAATAGCCTTGTGTCAATATCTATTGAATAAATTTTGCAATTAAAAGTTCTACCACAAACAAGACTCCAGACCCAGAAGGCTTCACTAGTGAATGCCACCAAAAATTTAAGGAAGAAACACAGTTATCCCTCAGTATCCATCGGGGATTGGTTCCAGGATCCTCTCAATAGCAAAATCTGAGATTGCTCAAGTCCCTTATATTAAAATGGCATAGTGCAATCGGCCTCCCGAATCCTTTAATCTGCACATTTGGACCAACTGATCTGATACTGGAACCTGACAACTATTCCAGGAGGTGAGAGAAAGTTTTATAGAAATACACAGGATTTTAAGAGACAAGCTGATGGGGTTAGCTAGGAAGGCAGTGTAGTGTCAAGGTTGGAAGTAAAGTCTTGAAGTCACATAGATCTGGATTTGAATTTGGATTCCTATTTCCCAGCCAGAAACTGAATGCCAGAAACTGATTCTAGAATGTTCCCTTCTCGAATCTTCACTTTCTCACATATAACATGAGAGTAATGATAGTGCCCTTACCAGATTACTGTGGGACTCTATTAAATATCCACATTAAGGTCTTAGCACTGAGCACACTGACACATGCCAGCCTTTGATAAATGGTAGCTACCACTACAGTCAGTCCACCATATCTGGATTCAACCAGCCTAGGATCGAATTTCAATCCAAATACGCCAATATGGAAGGACTACAGTACTATCTGTTTTACATAAAGGAATTGAGCACCCACAGATTTTGGTATCCCCAGGCAACTTGGAACCAGTGCCCCCACAGATATCAAGGGAAGACTACTATCATATATTTTTAGAAACTAAAAGAGAAAAGAATACCCTACAGCTTAGTTTCTTATTTATTACCCTGATACCAAAGCTAGACAAGGACATTATGAGAAATCGATAAACTAATATCCTTCATGAATTTCAATAGAGACCCCTAATAACAGCAAGTTGAATCCAGCAAAATGTTTGTTAAACAATAATACACCATGACCAAGTGCAGTTTACCCCAAGAATGGAAGGTTGGTTTAACATTCAAATATCTCCATATTAACAAAATAAAGGAGAAAATAAACACATAAACATCTCAATAAATGCAGGAAAAAAGAATATGACCCAATTCAACACCCATTCATGATAAAAACTGTCAGCAAACAAGGAAAAAAAGGGAAGTCCCTCACCCTAATAAAGGGCATCAATCAAAAAAAACCTACAGTTAACATCATACTTCATGGTAAGAGACTGAATGCTTTGCTCCTAAGATCAAGAACAAGACTCTCACCACTTCTATTCAACACAGTACTAAAGGTTGTAATCAATGCAGTTAAGACAAAAAAAGAAATAAAAGGCGTATAGATTGGAAAAAAAATAAAGTTATGGTGGTGCAGTGGTTAAGACTCCATGCTCCCAATGCAGAGGGCCCGGGTTCAACCCCTGGTCAGGGAACTAGAACCCACATGCATGCCACAACTAAGAGTTTGCAAGCCACAAGTGAGGAGCCCGCCTGCCACAACTAAGACCTGGTGCAACCAAATGAATAAATAAACAAATATTTTTTAAAAAAAGAAAAAGAAGAAATAAAGTTATCCTTATTCACAATGTTTATGCATGTAGAAATTCTAAGGAAGCTACAATAAAGCTATTAGAACTAATAAATGAGTTAGGCAATATCACACATATAATGTCAATATATGAAAATGAATTGTTTCTATGTACTGGCATCAAACAACTGTAAATTGAAATTAAAATATGTAATACACAATAGCATCAAAAACCTTGAAATAGGGCTTCCCTGGTGGTGCAGTGTTGAGGATCTGCCTGCCAGTGCAGGGGACATGGGTTTGAGCCCTGGTCCAGGAAGATCCCACATGCCGCGGAGCAACTAGGCCCTAGAGCCATGGCCGCTGAGCCTGCGCGTCTCGAGCCTGTGCTCTGCAACAAGAGAGGCCGCGACAGCGAGAGGCCCGCACACTGCGATGAGGAGTGGCCCCCACTTGCCGCAACTAGAGAAAGCCTGCACACAGAAACGAAGACCCAACACAGCAAAAATAAATAAATAAAGAAATTTATTAAAAAAAAAAAACCTTGAAATAATTAGGGCTAAACTTTACAAAATATGTACAAGACTTGTACACTGAAAACTACAAAACACTGCCGTAAGAAATTTGTAACAACCCAAATAAAATTGAGATATACTGTTAAGACTCAATATTGTTAAGATGTCATTTCTTCCCATACTGATCTATAAATTCAATGGAATTCCAATAAAAACTCTTAAGTACCTTTGTAAAAACCGAGATGATGATTTTAAAAGCTTCTGTGGAAATGTAAAGGACCTAAAATAGCCAAAATAATTTGAAAAAGAAAAATATTGAAGAACTCACACTACCTGATTTCAAAAATTATTATAAAACTAAAATTATCAACAGAGTGAAATACCGGTGAAAGGATAGACATAGATCAAAGGAACAGAAGAGAATCTAGAAAAGGTTTTTTACAAATGTGGTTAACTGATTATCAGCAAGCTACCAAGGCAATTCAATGGGGGAAAAGGACAGTGTTTTTAATAAATGTTGCTAGAACAACTGGGTGTTGGTACGGAAAAAAACGAACCTCACCCCTTACCTTACACTTAAGTAAAAATGAACCTGAAATGGATCACAGACCTAAACATGTAATATAAAAGGGTAAAACTTCTGGAAGAAAAGATAAGAGAAAATATCTGCAACCTTGGGATAGTCAAAGATTTCTTGCATCGAACACAGAAAGTGTAAACCATAAAAGAAAAAAATGAATAAATTGAACTTTCCCAACATTAAACATGTCTGCCCTTTAAAGAACACCATTACAAAAATGAAAACGTAAGCCACAGACTGGGCGAAAATGTTTGCAAAACATCTATCTGACAAAGGACTTCTGGGACTTCCCTGGTGGTGCAGTGGTTAAGATTCCATGCCCCTAATGCAGAGGGCCCAGGTTCAAACCCTGGTCAAGGAACTAGATCCCACATGCATGCCGCAACTAAGAGTTTGCATGCCACAACTAAGGAGCCAGCAAGCTGCAACTAAGGAGCCCTCCCGCCACAACTAAGGAGCACACGTGCCACAACTAAGGAGCCTGTGAGCTGCAACTAAGGAGCCTACCTGACACAACTAAGACCCGGCACAACCAAATAAATAAATAAATAAATTTTTTTTAAAAAAAGGACTTCTTACAAGAATATATAAAGAACTTTGATAATATGCTAAACAACCTACTAAAAAATGAGCTAAAGATTTTTTCACAAAAGACACAGAAGAAGATGCATACTAATACACATATGAAACAATGACCCACATCAATTAGCCTGAAGGAAAATGCAAATTAAAGCCACATGAGATATTGTTACACACACACCAGAGATATTAAAATTAAAAATAATGGCAATATCAAGTGTTGATAAGAATGAGGAACAACTGAAGGACTCATACACTCCTGGTGAGAATGTAAAATGGTACAACCACTTTGCAAACAATTTGATAGTTCCTGATAGGGTTAAACACATACTTACATGACATAGTAATTCCACTCCTAAAATTTAACTAAGAGAAGTAAAACACATTTCCACATAAAGATGTATAAGTAAATACTCATTGCAGCTTAATTCATAAAGTCCCAAACCAGGGACTTCCCTGGTGGTGCAGTGGTTAGGAATCCGCCTGCTGGTGCAGGGGACACGGGTTTGATCCCTGGTCCGGGAAGATCCCACGTGCCTCTGAGCAACTGAGCCCTTGCACCACAACTATTGAGCCTGCACTCTAGAGCCCGCGAGCCACAGCTACTGAATCCCGTGTGCCTAGAGCCCGTGCTCCACAACGAGAAGCCACTGCAATGAGAAGCCCGCACACTGCAACAAAGAGTAGCCCCTGCTCGCTGCAGCTAGAGAAGGCCTGAGCGCAGCGATGAAGACCCAACGCAGCCAAAAATAAATTTAAAAAAAAAACAGTCCCAAGCTGGAAAAAACCTACATGTCCCTCAACAGGTGAGGGGATAAATAAGGAAATACTACTCAGTGATGAAAAGTAACAAACAACTGATTCACTCAACAATATGGATAAATCTCAAAAACAGCATGCAGAGAGGAAGAAGCTGAAATAAAAGTCACAATGTTCAAGGGACTTCCCTGGTGGTGCAGTGGTTAAGAATCCACCTGCCAATGCAGGGGACACGGGTTCAAGCCCTGGTCCAGGAAGATCCCATATGCTGTGGAGCAACTAAGCCCGTGTGCCACAACTACTGAGCCTGTGCTCTACAGCCCGTGAGCCACAACTACTGGGCCCGCGTGCCTAGAGCCTGTGCTCCACAACAAGAGAAGCCACCCAATGAGAAGCCTGAGCACCGCAATGAAGGGTAGCCCCCGCTCACCGCAACTAGAGAAAGCCCGCATGCAGCAAGAAAGACCCAACGCGGCCTAAATAAATAAATAAATAAATAAATAAATAAATAGAAAGAAAGAAAGAAAGAAAACGTCTCTGAGAACTCAGAGGTCTTAAAACGACTTACAAAAAAAAAGTCACAATGCTCAAAACTGATCATCTTTCATGATGATATGCAGAACAATATCTACATGAATTTGATGCCCCCCTAGCTCAACACTTGAAACCAAACCAGGTGATATTGTAACAACTTGGTGGTCAAGGTTGGATAGATAATAAAATGAAAGCAGAACTGCTTAGAGTACTCCACTGTGTCTCCAACTGTTGTGTATACGTACATCTCTGGAACTCCCCCTAATATACTTAACTGCACTTCTTTATTGTGCTTATCATGGTAAGCAAAAGTCCCATGAATGCACTGTAGGTCCTGCGTGATCCAGCCCCCACTTGCTCCAACCACAGTGGTCTCCTTGCTGTAACTGGCATCCCAGAGACCAGTGACAGCCTCAGGTCTTCTGCACTATTGTTTCCCTACCTATAACTTGCTCTGCCAGATATTCACATGGCTCAGCCACTCATCTCTTTCAAGTCTTTACTCAAAAAGCATGTTCAGAGAGAGGCCTGTCCTGACCACATTACTCAAAATCACAGCCCTCCTTACTACTGGGGACTCTCTTCCCTACTCGCTCTCCAGAGCAACTTTTCATCTTCTAACAGAGTATATACTTGTCATTTTATTAGTGCTTGTCTCCCCTGCAAACAGAAGGTAAGCTCCGTGAGGGCGGGGTTCCTGTCTGCTGTCCACTGCTGGATCCTCAGTGCTTACCAGAGCTTGCATTGAGCTGCCATGCAGCAAGTGTGCTGAGTTACTAGACAACCTATTTTCAGGCAAGGACCTTGTCTACTTCATCTTGGCTTCCCAGCGCCTATTAGATGCTTGATGTTTGTTGAGTGAATAAATGAATGAGATGAATCAGAGAAAGGCATGTAAGCCAAAAAGCTTTTAAGGGACATATTTTCTCACCTGTAATTGTTGCTGTAGGTGGGTGATTTCAGCAATTCTCAACTCTCTAGATTTGTTTGTGCTCTCAATTTCTTGCCTTTGGGTTGTCAGTCGACATCTGATATCTTGAAGTTTTCCTTCTAGTTGATGCTTCTTATCATTCTTTAACAAATGAAAAATAATACGAATTATTAGCATTTTAATGGTTCAATGTAAGTAGATTCCCAAAGCATAATCAAACTACTCACTAGAGCTTCTAATTCAAATTCCAAAGTCTTTTTCTTTGCTTTCAGCACAACTATGTCCTCTTGTTCTTTGTTTCTTTGATTTAATAGTTCTTGTCTTCGATTCCGTTCCCATTCAAGCTGTCGTTGCCTTTCAAGCTCCCGTTTTGCAGCCTGTGACATACACAGACGATTTATTAATTGTTCAGTTCTTACACTCTTCAAGGTCTCTTAGTAAGCATTACATCTAGTAAGTCTTTTCTTTTAGGGGTGAAATATTATTAAACATTACAAGAAATTTTTATTTTAAAATAGCAGAAAAATTTTATACAAATATAATATTCCTTCTATAGGAAAAAAGAATATTCAGAAAGGCTATTATATTTACATGAGTTGAGAACAGACTGGATTGTTTCACCACTGACATTCAATTCTTTATGCCGCTAAGGATGCTTGGTGTGTTAAATAAGCTGCTCTTCCTTATTTACTGACTCATAAAAAACAAGGAAGATCAATCTAGTAAAATCAAACCAAAAACCCCAGAACAAAAAACAAAACGAAAATAGCTTTCTTCCATCAAACAAGTAGTTATTATTTCTTCTGTCACATGAGAGATTATTATTTGTCTCAAGCTTTAAAAGTTTGTGACCCCCATCTCCCTAATCATTCATTTCCTTTTTAGCACAGAAGGTTCTGTAATTTCTCTGGCAATGTCAGCTCTCTTCAACGCTGACTCTGATGGCTGCTAGGCAGAGTATCTGTCGGAGCACCTGGCACTCTTTATTGTATTGTAATCGCTTCTTACATACCTGTGCTCCAACTACACTGTAGGGGCCTGGAGGACAGGTGGAGTTCCTATTCATCACCATATCTCCAGGGACTATCAATGCCTGGCACATGGTAAATGTCAATTAAATAATCCTGAATAAACACTCTAAAATACTTTTAAAAAAAAAAAAAAACATTGAAGAAGGAAAGGTTGTCTACCTTTTGGTTGTCATTCTGGAAATGAAAATCCTGTTAGTATCTGTGTGTGTCTGCCCGAATGAAAGGCAGCTTATAGCTACAAGTTTTCTAAAGCAATCATCAGGAGACGAAACCAAAGTATTATTTTTTTATAAAGACAAATCCCCCATCTTTAAAATACATTTTATCCACACAAGAGAATCATGTCATTGCTTCTGTAACAATATACTAGGACTTCCCTGGTGGTGCAGTGGTTAAGAATCCGCCTGCCAATGCAGGGGACACAGGTTCGAGCCCTGGTCCGGGAGGACTCCACATGCCGCGGAGCAACTAAGACCGTGCGCCACAACTACTAAGCCTGCACTCTAGAGCCCGCGAGCCACAACTACTGAGCCCGTGTGCCATGACTACTGAAGCCTATGTGCCTAGAGCCCGTGCTCTGCAACAAGAGAAGCCACCGCAATGAGAAGCCCGCGCATCGCAACAAAGAGTAGCCAGCACGCAGCAATGAAGACCCAATGCAGCCCTAATTAATTAATTAATTAATTAATTAATTAATTTAAAAAAACAATATACTAAAATTGGAAAGACAGACAGGAGATAGGCTTGGCCCCTATCCAGGTATGGCACCAAATTTAGGAAGCCATTCATAAAATACAGTGAAGATTATGAGACATATTTTCTAAAGGAAAAAGAAAAAGATGCAGAACAATAAAATTAGTGTGACACCATTACAGCGGTTTAAAAAAACAATTTCACTAAACCTTCAACCACTCCACCATATAAACCTTTTTGTTTCTATATTTGTATGTGAATGCAGAAAAAAGGCTAGAAAAAAATACTTAACTGCTATCAACGGTTTGTTACAAGACTGTATTATCAAAAACTTGTACATGGGCTTTCCTGGTGGCGCAGTGGTTGAGAGTCTGCCTGCCGATGCAGGGGACATGGGTTCGTGCCCCGGTCCGGGAAGATCCCACATGCTGCGGAGCGGCTGGGCCTGTGTGCCATGGCCGCTGAGCCTGCGCATCTGGAGTCTGTGCTCCGCAATGGGAGAGGCCACAACAGTGAGAGGCCCGCGTACCACACACACACAAAAAAACTTGTACGTGAACGTTCATAGCAACAGTATTCAAAATAGCCAAAAAGTGGAAACAACCCAAATGTCCATCAACTGATGAATGGAGATAAATAAAATGTGGTCTATCCATATAATGGAACACTATTCAACCACAAAAAGGAATAAAGTATTGATTCATGCTACAACTTGGCACGAAAACATGCTAATCGAAAGCCAGACACAAAAGGCCACATATTATGTGAATCCACTTATACAAAATGTCCAGAATAGGCTAACCTATGGAGAGAGAAAGGAAATTCGTGGTTGTTAAGGGCAGGAGGAGGGGGAATGGGGAGTAACCACTTAATGGGTAAGGAGTTTCTTTTTGGGGTGATGAATTAGTGGTGACAGTTGCACAACTTTGTGAATAACTAAAACTACTGAATTGTAAAAAGAAAAAAAAGACTGTGTTAATGTATTACTTAAACAGCTCTGGAAGAGCACACGTGATCATGACGGGGCTGCTCCTCAGCTGCTCACCTCTCGCCTCTCGATTTCTTTCCTGCGCTCCTCCTCTCTCTGACGTTCCAGCTCCCGCTGCTTTTCCAGCTGCTTCTCCAGCTCCAGTTGCCTCTTGCGCTCCTGTTCCTGGCGCTCCCGCTCCTTCCTCTCCTGCTCCGCCCTCTCCAGCTGGGCCAGGCGCTCTTGTTCTTTGCGCTGCTGCTCCAAGAGCGCTTGTCTCCGTTTCTCCAGCTCCAGATTGCCACGTTCAAAGTTCTCACGCTTCTTATCTTCAAAGGTTACTTTAAAACAAGACGTAACGATTATGAAAAGCCATGATTTTCAACATAGCATTTTCAAAGGGAAAACTCAATGGCATATTGGAAATGTGTGGTGTACCTGCAAACCCGAACTCCAAAAGTTTCTTTCTCACCTGTGCCCTCATTGATAAGCACTATGAACGTGCCCTTCACTCAGCTTCTTCTTCTTTTTTTTTTTTTTTTTTTTTTTTTAAACTCAGCTTCTTGCTTATATACTCTCCCCTCCAGATGAACCACATCATAGTGTTCGAAATGCCAAACGCGGTTTCAGAATAATCTTTTTTTCTTTTTTTTTTTTTTTTTTGCGGTACGCGGGCCTCTCACTGTTGGGGCCTCTCCCGTTGCGGAGCACAGGCTCCGGACGCGCAGGCTCAGCGGCCATGGCTCACGGGCCCAGCCGCTCCACGGCACGTGGGATCTTCTCGGACCGGGGCACGAACCCGCGTCCCCTGCATCGGCAGGCGGACTCTCAACCACTGTGCCACCAGGGAAACCCTGGAATAATCTTTTGACAGCAGTTCTGCATCATCACCCAACCTCCATACATTCCCTGTCACTCTACCTTTTCCCTTTTCTATGACCTGGATTCAGCAATTGACCCCCTGTCACTTCTGTACCACGAATCTTTCCCTTTCTACCTCTTTTTTCTTTGCTTAAAACCGTGCTGTTGTGTCTTCAGTTTTAACAGACAAGACAGTTTCTGAATGCAGAGGTAAGAAGGTAAGTCTCCTCCTGGGTTTCACACTGAAGAGCAGGTTGTGCCCTAATCATCATGGAAATGATACTCGGTAAATTATTTTTTCTAACCCATTACTCAGTTTCCTTCTTTGAGAACACCAATTATGAATTTTAGAACTATCCCCAGGTCAATAATTGTTTTTCTCTGATCCTTGCTAACAGTTTACATCCATTTTATTTTACTTAAAAAAAAAAATTCCATCCACCACATCCCTTACTATGTTTTCAGCAGCGTCTATTCAGTTTTGTGTTTGCTTCACACGCTTCTACTTGGAGCCAGCCCGACAAGGGAAGCTCTCACTGCCAGCCTGTGCGGCATGTCATTCCCATTGTTCCCAATCTATTTCAAGGACCGTCACTTCACACACTATCTTGAGATGGGTAGCTGTGAGCATCCTTTCTTGGCTTCTTCCCACATTCCTGTCTGGCCTTCACTGAAAACAGACCTTCCTTACATACTGTAGTTAGATTAGAGATCAGAGATGGCAAGCAAGTTTTATTTTCTTGTTCTTCTGGCTCCTTTTGTGATTTCAGAACAGGCAGCATCCATTTTACTCTGCCACCTTAAAATCGAAAGTCCCCTCCGTCAGAGAAAGGAATGAAATAATGATACACGCTACAATGTGGATGAATCTCAAAAACACTATGCTAAGTGAAAGAAGTTGGACGTAAAAGGTCACCCACTGAATAATACCATTTATATGAAATATCCAGAAGAGGTAAATCCAAAGAGACAGAAAGCAGACAGGTGATTTCCAGGGGCTGGGGAAAAGGGAGAATGGAGAGTAACTAGGTATGGCCACTGTTTTGGACTGAATGTTTTCCACCCCACCAACTTATAGGTTGAAACCCTAACCCCCAAATGGGCTGGTATTTGGAGACGGGAACTTTGTAATTCCAGTTAAGATAAGGTCATGACGATGGGGCCCTCATTATGAATTAGTGACCTTATAAGAAAAGGAAGAGAGAGCTATCTTTCTTTTTCCATGTGCACACACCGAGGAAAGGCCATGTGAGGACCTAGTGAGAATGCAGCCATCTGCAAGTCAGGAAGAGTGCCCTCACCAGGAATGGAAGTGGACGGCACCCTGATCTTGGACTTCCTATCCTCCAGGACTGTGAGAAATAAACTTCTGCTGTTTGAGCCACCCAGACTATGACATTTTATTATGGAAGCCCAAGCTGACTTAGACAGCCACTGAATTGTACACTTCAAAATGATCAATTTTATCTTAAGTAAATTTTACCTCAATTAAAAAAAAAGAAAAAAACTGAAAGTCCCTATACATCTTTTTAATTCCAAAATCTGGCCCAATTTCTGGTACACAGAGGCACATAATAAATGGTTGTTGAAAGAAAGAATGCACTAACCAAAAACTCTAATACTGTCACATCCTGTTCAAAACTTTAAATGAATGTCTTCTACCAACAGAAAAAGAAAATTCCAAATTCTAAGGATCCCTGTCCTTATTTGCTTTAAGACTTTATTCCCATTATCATCAACCTGAAATGTTCCTCCCTTCCACTTGTAATGACCCAATTACTCTTCAAATCTCAACTCAACTGTGACCTCTTCCATAGAGATTTAATTGCTTGTGTATTTCCCAGTCTATGCCAACCAGCTATAAGTAAGCTCTGCTGTGCATCTATAATTCTGTTTTCAGGAATTTATCATACTTATGCACTGCTTTGATGATTGTTTATATGGATGTCTTAAATCCACAGTTGTATTATAACCTTCTAGAGGGCATGGACCATGTATTATTAACATTTAGATTCTTCACTGTACTCAACACACTTGAACAAAGAACATTTTCAGTAAGCCGTTTATCACTGAACAAAAAGTAATTTAGTTAAAGAGGAGACTAGGAGAGCTAGTGTCTTGAGCAGGTCAATTATCCCCTGAGCACTTTAAATGCAACAAAATGACACTGACAGAGTATTTAACATAAATAGGTTCCATGATAAATTTCATTAGGATGTATCAATTGTTATCTCATCATTAATAATTCATAGCTACCATAGAATATTTTAATAGTATGATGAATTTATCTTCGTAAATGAGGATAATTTAAATTAGGTTCATATTAAATTTAAAATAACTTCTTGTTATCAAGGAGCTTCCGATTCTATAACAACATGAGAAAACAACAGTAGGCAATTTTACATTCTATTTCTGCACTGGTGGTATTAAGCAACCACCTTAAAGGCTTATCAGTTTTGAGCATTTTATAAATAACATTTATAAAATTTTTGTTAAGTGGTAAATAATCAGATTTTAATTTAAAAGCTAGAACAAGGGTGCATTAGCAGAGTACATAATGTTCTTATTTCTATACATATATTCAAATCCAAAAGCATATGAAAAGTGTTTCCTTTCTGACTCAGGTCAGTTAAGGAAACATAGCAAGGGCCTCCCCAGTGGCTCAGTCGTTAAGAATCCGCCTGCCAATGCAGGGGACATGGGTTCGAGCCCTGGTCCGGGAAGATCCCACGTGCTGCGGAGCAACTAAGCCCGTGCACCACAACTACTGAGCCTGAGCTCTAGAGAGCCTGTGAGCCACAACTACTGAGCCCGCGTGCCACAACTACTGAAGCCCACGCACCTAGAGCCTATACTCTGCAATAAGAGGAGCCACCGCAATGAGAAGCCCGCACACTGCAACGAAGAGTGGTCCCTGCTCGCCGCAACCAGAGAAAAGCCTGTGCACAGCAACAAAGACCCAACACAGCAAAAAAATTAAAATAAATAAAATTTTAAAAAAGAAACATAGCAAGAATGTCAAAAGCTAAATTTCTTTTTACCTCCATCTTTGCCTTAGAGATAGAAAATCTCTAATATGCTATAATTCAAATATAAGGACTGTCTTACCAGGTAATTTCTTTTCTAGTTGTTGCTGTTCATCTTCTAAAACTGGTTCCTCTGGTAACCTCTGATCTACCGAAGTTGAGCTTATGACAGATATACCACTGCCAGATCGAACTCTTCTGCAGTTGTGGAAAAAAAGAAAAAAAGAAAGAAAAAAAAGAGGATTCACGTAAAGCTGTCTAGGTAGAATTGGGTAAATTATGAAAAAAAATTCTTTTAAGATTATGCCACATATCATGGAGCAAATTTCATTTTTAGTGAGGAAAAGATAAAGATTTGGTCTTCTCTATTTACAAAGCGTTTCTTAAAAATGAGTATCTGAACGTCATCAGACTCTGAGTGCCATATTCATTCAAATGTTTAGAACCATCACCAAAAGTAGGACAATTCCAAAGGATTAAATCAATGAACAATTGTCAGGTGGTTAGAGCAGTACCTGGGACATAGTAAGTGTTCGCTGTTACGATCATAACCCTCCTATGGAACATTAAATTTCCAAGGGAAGATTAGCAGCTCAGCTAATTGAGAGCATCTCTCTTTTTTCCCTTTACAAAGTCTCTCCATGTTATCTCTTAATAAACACATGAAATGTCTACACTTTATAGTCCTTAAAACAAATCACTTAGTTTACTGGTTAGTTTCACTTTACACCATTAATCTTGCTCTTTTAAACCGATCTACCTATCTACTTTTTATGCTTTGTTATCAGCTTCCAGTGTTGTGCTTCTTGTAGCAATTCTTGAAGCTGTGAGATTTTATGGGCAAACTGTCCAGCTACTGGTTTCTTCCTACACATTCACAGTTTTCTCAGCTCCCCCTGCACCGTGTATGTGCTGACAGTGATGTCTTCGTGTCTCATACTTTTATGGGGATTTTCCCCCCAGTCCTTCCCGTGAGGAATGAGCACAGAAATTCTTATCTGTGCTTCTTTTGTTCTTCTCTGTACTCGTAAGATCTCAAATTTGTCTTTTGAGTTAAAGGTTTGAGACACATTTGTCCAAGAGAGCTGTGTATGCGTGGTTGTGGGTAGGTGGAGGATACCAGTAACTGCAGAGTCTTCTCAGTTGGACCCTGAACTACCCTCTCAATGTCTCCACTGAGGTTATGTTTCAGACCATGAAAATTTCCTTTAATTATCTTCCTGATTATAATTTCTACATTGCCAGCATTTCGTTACCTCTGTCTGGAATGTGTAGAATTCGTAGGCAGAATCTCCTTGCTTTATTTTCTATGTACAGGTTGATATCATTGTACTTAAACTGCTAAAGTTTTGGGTGAGCTTTGATTATATGGACTGTCTCAAAAGTCACAAAATCTGTGATGTTTTACTTGACTGTTTTACTAATATCCTATAAGTACTTTAAAGAACAGAACAGGGAAAGATTAACACAAACCTACCTAAGAAGATTTGCTTGAATTCATAGATATTTCATTTACTTGCCAAGAATAAAAAATGACTATAAGATACAAAGCCAAGTTTGAAATTCACATACTCAGCACACAATTTCTTATGAGAGCCAAATATTCCTTACCTAAAGGAAGGTGGAATGTATTCTGGGGGCAGGACCGGTGGCAGTGGTTGGCCAGACATAGCTACATCAATTAGGTGCATAGCCAGGATAAATTCTTCTGCTGTGAGTTTTCCATCTTGATCAATGTCAGAAAGATTCCTATTCAACAAAAAGTTCATTGTAATCTAGTTTCATGAAAATGCATGCTTGTTACTGTTCATGAGTGATTTAAACGTTCTATTTTCTTATTCTGACTCTAGGCCAACTGAGTTCCTCTGTGCCTCAGTTTATAAAAATAGTACCTATTTCACACCACCATTGCAAAGACAAAATGAGACCATCCATATAGCTGGGATGGTGTCCAGCATTCAACAGATGTTAACTATGATTATAATTACACTCTTCTCAATCATTGCAACCCATTTTAAATGTATCATACATTCCATGTGTCTAATTTAGACTACGCTCTGCAGACTATCAGGTCAGATAGTAAATATTTAAGTGTTGCAGAACACACAGTCTCTATCACACTGAATTCTGCTGCTGCAGCAGGAAAGTAGCCATAGACAATATATAGAGAAACAAATGGGCACAGTTGTTTTAAAAAACAAAACCAGGTGCAGGCCAGATTCAGCTCACTGGACCAAGCCCTGATCTAGGCCTCCAAGGGTGGATCTTTACGGCCTCCAGCCACAGAGGCAAGGTGTTTTCTGTTCCTTAATCTCAGGATTCAATTGTCACTGTTCTTCATAATCAACTTGCCCTGGTAGCTAATTAAAGTAAACAGATTTTTCTAGCAAGTCCAAGAATGTGATTTCACTTAACAACTTCTGGACACCAAAAGAGGATGCAAGACCACAACACTGTTCACTGAAATACCAACAGGACAGATGCTACACTGGGCAACTAACTGGCTTTGCTGATGCGATAAATCAAGAAACTCCTCTTAAATCTGAAATTTCCTCAGGTGGCATAAACTCTTTTTTTTTAAGGTACAATATCCATATGGTAACATCCACCCTTTTTAGAGTACAATTCTTTGAGTTTTGACAAACACACTCAGTTGTGTAACTACTACAATGTATAGAAGTTTCATCATCACCGAAAATTCCTGTCTTTTTACAGTCACCCTTTCCTTTGCCCCCAGGCCCTGGTAACCACTGATCTCTTTTCTGTCCCTCTACCGTTGCCTTTTCCAGGGGCCAGACTCCTGTTTTTAAGCAGAACAGAGCCACAAATGAAAACCCTGCCTGTTTTACTTTGCTCTCTCTTCCTTTTCACTGCCCACTCCTAGGTAAATGCAATTAAAAGGCAGGTGGAATTCCTATTTGTTTTTTTCCCCGTACTTGCCTGAAGAATGGCTGTACACATTTAATTAAATATCTTCTTATCGTGTAGAAGGAGAATATAATATTCTAGTAGGAGAAGACTCAAGTATTTTTTTTCAAAGAGGGCAGGTTATAAATGAGAAACTTCAACATTTCATTATATTCTAGTGTCATGAGAACAACCAACGTCCATAAAGGTTAGGTCTTTAGCTTTTATTTCAGAGGGCCCCTAGGATACTGGTACACACCCAGACTTAAAGAGGTCTAGATGTGTCATAGATATAAGATGCTTGCTAACTGGTCTGTTATTATGCTATTGCAAGAGGCTGACCCTTTAACGCAAAGCAGAAGGGACTATAATGGGTGAAGGGAGCAGCACTAGAGCTTGACCGCTTATGAAACAACCACATCAATGAGCAAAATGAGCAAAATCATGAACCCAGCAGGTAAGTGGTATAGACCGGGTTTATCTTCCAGGTGGAATCAATGGATAATGCCTAACTGAGAGATACACACTCCTGAAGAGTGTGTATTCTAGTTAATATTTAACTAGATATTAAAATTAAATATTTAACATTCTAGTTAATATTTAAATGTAAAGAATCCTATAGGATTAGGCAAGGCTCATCAATAGCTACTAAAAATCATTACAAAATAGACAAAGAGACATAAATGTACCTACTGATGAAAGTACTCGGTATCATCTCTAATGTATTTTGCAAAAAAAAAAAAAAAATTCAAACTTGAACCTGATGAGTGGTTCTCAACCATTGATTGATTTAGTACTGCAAAGAACATCTGTCAATGTCTGGAGACATTTCTGATTGTCACAAGTGGAGGCGGGGCTCATGCTGCTGCAGTAGGCAGAGGCCAGAGATGCTACTTAACAATCAACAGTCCACAGGACAGGCCTCCACCACGGAGTCACCGTGCCTAAAATGTCAATAGCACTGAGGTGGAGAACCCTGCTCAAGATCTAACTACCAATCTACAGGAAACACAAGAATGAATTAACACCACAAGGGTGCCATCAGCTAAAGTTAGGCTATAAGAAACTATAGGACAAATGATCTGGGTTTTGTGGGGTGGGGTGGGGGAGGAGTGGAGAACAAAACAAGGGGGAATTTATAGGTTAAAGGAGACTTAAAAGATGTATCAACCAATTGTTACAAAATAGATTTATTTCAGTCCTGATTTGAACAAATCAACTATAAAAAAAAGTTATGAGACAATCTAAGGAATTTAAACACCATCTGATTAACTTAATGATAAGAATTACTATTAACAGTTTTAAGTGGACTTTTGGTATTGCAGTCATGTGGGGAAAAATCCCTATGTCTTTGGAGATACAAGATGAAATATTTGCAGATGGAAATGATATAATGACTGAGATTTGGCTTAAAATAATTGAAAGGAGGAGGGGAGAACCAGGACAAGTCATGAGTTGAGACTTATCTAGGCTGTATTATGAGTTCTTGAGAATTCATTATATTGATTGCTCTGCTTTTGTATTTTTCAAAATCAAAAGGGGGGAAAGTAAGAGGGGTAATCATAACAACTCATTGGAAAATTAAGCCTACTCCATATATCCCCCTTAGAAATAACAGCATTAATCTAAAGACCCATGAGACATATCAATTTAAGAAAAAGAGTTTCCACTTTATACAAACCAAGGAACTTTTTCATTCCTTACCATATTGAAGCCAGCTGAGCCTGTGGTAAACTTGATTGCATGAGAATAGTTCTTGCTTGGGGACCTAAACAAAAACCAGGAAAAAAATATAAAGATGAATCAGCAAATCTTCACTGATCAGTGCTCTGCACATAGGTACTATGCAATCTCATGCAATCACAGTGCTTTAAACAATATTTGTTATTACCCGAGGGGCTTTTTAAAAAGGAAATTAAGCCCCAATGAAAAAGGCAAGAAACACAAAGCACCTGGCACACAGTCAATAAATTTTTGTTGAATAGATGTTTAATGAGGAATGGGTATGTAAAGGATTAGAGTTTCAAAATATAACCTGCCCTTTTGTCCAGGTTACCGTCTCTATTCGTATCAGGTTTTTATTTACAAAGCTGAAACTTATTCTCTCTAAATTCAGCATCTTGGCCACCACCTGCTTCCTCCACCATGATGACTATCAAATTCAGATACGATTCAGAGAATCTTAGAGGAGGAAGGGCCCTTAGAGAGAACTCTTCTACTCATTTCATTATACAGACTCTAAAACAAAACTAAACCGAAAAAACTTGCTCAAGGTTGTATAAATGGCCAATTATCACAGCCATTTCCTAGGTTAGTGATAAAGAAGAATCCCTGGAATTTCAACTCTCTTCTCAAAATCAGCTCTCACTTCTTAAAATACTTGTATATATCTTCAGTTTGGGCATGAAACTAGCCTTAGATACCAGAAAGGCTACAATGGAAGAATTTGAATGTTTAAATAAACTAGTGTTAGGAGGAGAGAGACAAATGTCTTATGTCCATCACTGACTCCCAAGGTGTGGTCCCAGGATGACAGGAAGTCCAAGGAACGGAAAGTGGTAGCAACTGTGTTAGGAAGATTACCACGCATAAAATTTTGCTTGTTCTGTGGTATACTGGAATGAGAAAAGTTCACTGATTATTTTATTTAGTCTCTAACATTGTATTTAGAATGTTGGCAACATTAAAGTAGAACTAGCAAAAGTTTAGTGAATGCTTTAATTTATACTTGTAACAATTCTGCCCACTTCAGAACTATATAAAAGAAAGTTCATATTTCATCTACTCAATAAAAAGTATAACAATAAGTGAAAAGAACTAGCCCTGGACCTGGATATCAGGACATATGGATTCCAGTCCTGACTCTGCCACTCCCTAATGACACGTGACATTAACAAAACTACTTTTAGGAAGTTCTTTTATCTCTGAAATGAGGAAAATGATCTAGAACGGGGATTGGCAAACCACAGTCTATAGGCCATATCCAGCCCGCCACCTGTTTTTGTAAATAAAGTTTTATTGAGACATAGCCATGCCCATTCATTTAAACATGATATAGGGCTGCTTTCATACTGCAATGGCAAAGTTGAAGAGCAGTGACAGTGTCTGACTGCAAGTCTAAAATGTTTCTGTATCTGAAAGGGCGAATTATAAGTATACACAATTCTCTGTATGCCTCGCTCACTCTGCTAAAGCAGTAGCTGTCACTTTTAGACATAGCATGAAAAACCAGGCCAGCTTATATGGGCACTGAAGGAATATTTAAAGGTAGAGTTTTAAGTACTGTTTAACATGGTTTGACACCAGTGTGTCATACAGACCCAGACCTGCATTGTCAGTGAATCTGAAAACATTCTTTTGCTGTTTATAGAAGAAGTCTGTTGACCCCTGCAAAGATCCCCAACTGTCTTGCAATTTCTAATACTTGACTCTAAGTCCTAAGACAAGGTTGTGAAACATTAAATTAGATCAGCAACAGCAAAGATAGTAACAGGACAACATAAAAATCAAGCTCTGAGTGTACAGAACTATTCTGTAGAAGCCTACATTCATGAAAGGCAGACTGGCTTATACGGAAACATTAAGGGAATAAACACAAATCTCAAGTTCACAAAGCCCACAGTGGGTAGCTAAGTTTCAGTAGGGAAGCTTGAAGGGAAAGAAGAGAGACAATTAAATGAAGTTAATGCTTTACCTAAAACAATGACCAAGACTTTTAGCATTTTGTGATTAGCATATGAATAACCAAATAACATATGCACCGTTTCAGGATGCAAGGAGATAATAAAATACCTCTTTGGAAGAGGACTAGCAAGAATAGCATTACCTGAATTCTAGAGCTACTTATATAACTTAGATTAAGAAGGACTCCTTCTCTCTTTTATAAGAGTGTCTCTTTTAAGAGCGTGCAGCAGCATATACATCAGGTTGGGAAGGAACAAGGGGGTGCCCACCTAACCAGGTGTATCAGCGAAATCAACCCAGGTAATCAATGGGGTAAACTGTGCCACTGCTAAATATTTCACTTCTGCCTCTTTCCATTCTGGGAACTATTCTCAACTTTCTTGATATTCTTCTTAACCTTACTCAATTCTTAAGCTGAATTGAGTAACTGCTTTTGGGGTTGAGGATTCGCACAATTATTTTCACAGTTGTGATCATGAAAATAATCTTTGTATTTCATCTCAACAAACCTGATCTGCTTCCATCAACAGTCTTATTTAGCCTAAAACACACCTTATATTGATTCCTCACAAAGGGAAAACAAATTAAATGTCTTTTATTTACTCCTATTTTAAAATGTACTGTAATAAATTATTCTTTCTATTTGACATGACTATACAAAGATTTGAAAATGAAATTCCCACCTTAAATTCTTTCCAGGACAAAATAGTAATAAGTATACAGCTAAACAGTGTGAAAATCTGCTCATCCATCCAGTATATTTCAAATTTTATTGTCTGCCTCAGATATTAGAAGTTCTAAATATTTAAGTCCCTGCATCATATACCTTCTACCTGATACTATACTTCGGTCATAAAACACATCCTACCAAGAAAAGAGAATTTCGGCATCAACATCGCATCTGAATACTATTTTAAGTAACTCCCAGCAAACACCAACAGTGCTTTGAAAAATGTTTTCAGATTCACTGACAAGGCAGGTCTGGGTCTGTATGACACACTGGTGTCAAACCATGTTAAACAGTACTTAAAACTATACCTTTGAATATCCCTTCAGTGCCCATATAAGCTGGCCTGGTTTTTCATGCTATGTATAAAAGTGACAGCTACTGCTTTAGCACAGCGAGAGAGGCATACAGAGAATTTGTGCATACTTATAATTCGCCCTTTCAGATACAGATATACGCTTATTTGAAATGACTGCTGAGATTCTTTACTGGGATAGGGTTCAAGGTTAGACCAGAACCCTTCGAAGTCTCACCCAATCCTGACATTTTTAAACAAGGATGAATTTTTCTTTTGGAAGTAAAAATTGCAATTGTAAGTGATAGAAAAAAAAAAAAGATAGTAAGAATCAGAAATTTAAAATGTTTTCTGCTGAATATCACTGCTTCTCCACCCCAGGAAAATGACCCCATTCTCCGCTCCTTGCATATTTGTTAAAGGGCAGGTACATTTTCCCCCCTTTTACACTTAATGTTTGTATCGGAGATCTCTATTTTCCTTTATTAAAATTATGCTTTTCTTTATAACTCTCTAACAATTTTAAGTGTTTAACCCCTTATTAGAAAGGTTTCTGGATAGTATCATAAAATCCTTTGAATCCTTCTAATGCAGACAACCATCTTTTTTTAAATCCATAGAGACCATATACCTTAACTCTGGCCTTTTATACATGAAGAAATAAGATCCAAAAATGTAAAGTGACCTCCAGCTGGTTAGTGGCAAAGCTAGGTTCTAAACTCCCCAACCATTTACTAACTTTCACCCTGCATCCTGCCATAAACACTGATTGTTTGAGTAGACAGTTTCAAGGTCATCTACTAAGTTGAACTTCAGAATGTGAATCAGGCTTTGTTCACAGCACTGTTTCTTTGCAAGTGCGTTGATTTGCACAACAGTGGCATTTGTGGTGCTGGGGGATCCTTGGTCTAGGTTCTATTTACCAAGAAGCAAAAGCCTGAGGCACTGGAGAATAAAATAAATATGGCCTTATCAGTAGATGAGAACTGGAGGTAAAGAGGAACAACAAAAACCCTGTTTAGAAAGAAGTACAGCAAATAGAGGAAGATGTCTGGAAAACCTTCAGCCCAACATCTAGAAACAATGTGCATTTAGAACAAAGATCACGTTTCACTAAATTAATTCTTATTTGTAAATACCTGTTAAGTGTCCACTCATGGTTTTGTCATGACTGTTGAATAACTGTCTGTATTTCAGTCTGGATGGCTGAGGAACAGCCCATTCAGCTGCGGGAGGAACACTGTGGGGCAAAGAGAGGAAGGAGAGGAAAGAAGGATTAATAGTAAGGAATAGCACATTTAAGTTCTCTAAAAACAGTAAACTAAGAACTTCTCTAGAAAACTAGATTTAACATTTTATTCACTTCCTAATCACTCTTTCTGAATTTTCTATAATGATTTTTTCCCATTTTTTAAGGTTATAAACCTTTCTCTCCAAACAGATAAGCTCATTATTTTTTCCAAATCAAGGGTAAACACGACAGACCAAGTGGCTGGTTCAAGTTATATGGACAACTTACTAATTTAAAGGTTCTACAAAAGAATGGAAAATCTCCTCGGAACTGAGGTGATACAGTAATGACCAGGCTTCTCTAAACTTCTAGAACAGTCCTCTTTAGGTTTAAAAAGCAATGCTGATAGAAAACAAATAACTGCTTTTAAAGGTATTAATTTTTTAAAATGTTTCACTTTCTTTACACCAAAATACAGAATGTATTTCTTAATGAAAGGAAGTTATTTCATTCTGAGAATTTAAATGCCTAAAATGGAGTTTCCCAGAGAGAAGAGAACATTCCCAGGGCGGTTGGCAAATCAGCAGTGCAGTATGGGAAGGAGCTCTGCTTCTGACTGCAATCCAGTGCTGACCTTTCCTTGCCAGTGTGCAGCTGACCTCAGGAAACCCCTTGCTGGAAGCCAGTTCGGGTGCAGACCTCCTTGGTGATCAGTTCCTCAGATTAGTTCCCACACAGTATCATGCTGGTTGGTACCTATGGCTTCTTGAGAGCCAGATGTTTCAATTGGGCAATTTAAACACGATGGCTGAGCTGGCAGTAAAAATGGCATTCCACTTCCAGGACAGATTACAACTAATGCCCCATTTGCAATTTCCTTTCGTTTCAATAAAAATATCTATGTCTCACAGATTACAGTGAAATTTTAATCATGAACTGGACCTTTTAATCACCATTTATATATGTTACCTATGCACTGATACTTACTATGTACACTTCTCAAAGCACAGAAACAGCTCCCAAACACTTGAAAAGTACTTATAAAAATTTATCTTTTGAATTTTTATAAACGTCTTAATAAAAACATTTACCAAGTTCCAATCTGCTGTGCATACTTCTGCAACAACTCTCTCATTTTAAACTAATATTTTGCAGATTCCAACTCTTGCCTATTTGTCAAGAAGCTAATTATATCTCTCCTGCGCCCCACGAATGTAGGGTATTACACAGGTGTTCAAGATTACACTTATCCAATCATAGTTTTCTGCCAAATTCCTGAGAATTTAAATAGGCCTAAAAATGCATTAACCAAAAAGTTAGATGCCACATTATAAAAACTTGCTAGAAACTTAAATTATTGAAAGGTAACTACCAAAAAAACCCCAGTGTTTTTATAACCGAGAAGGACCCTATGGGGCCTTCTGGGGACAGACCCCTCCCCTCACGGTCCTCTGCCTGTCTCTCTCTATTTTTTTTGCTCAGCCTATCTCTTGTTTGTAGAAAAGCTGTAGTCTCCCAGGCCTCCCCTGAATCACAAAAGCCTGGCTCAAGAATTAATGATTCAAAGTACATGAACAAAAGCAGCAACTGGGCCAGGAGAACTGGTAACAATGTAAACAGTCAGCCCTATGGCAGTCACAGAATCTTTAGTTCCTCCCTGAAGTACCTAGATAACAGTATCTGATGCACATTCCTGAGTTGTTTTACAGATGCTAAAACTCCACCAAAGGGAAGCTGGAGCCTAAGGATTGATAACATTAACCCCTGTGGCACTGCTCTGTTACCTCACTATCAACCAATCAGAGAACGGTACACAGCTGATCACACATCCTGCAACACCCTTCCCTCATCTTGCCTTTACAAATGCTCCCCCCCCCAAGGAGGGGTGGGATAGGGAGGGTGGGAGGGAGACGCAAAAGGGAGGGGATATGGGAACACATGTATATGTATAACTGATTAAATTTGTTATAAAGCAAAAAATAAAAAAATGCTCCCCTAAAACCCATTGGGGAGTTCAGGTTTTTTGAGCATTAGCTGCTCCGGACTCCTTGTCTGGCACCTTACAGCCTGGGGTCAGTAGATTGGCTTTACTGCACATGGGCGAGCAGACCCAACATTTTAATAGCATTAATGTTGCTAATACTGGCTGTTTGTTCATTTTAATGTCACAAGTCAATTTTAAGACAGATTTCAAAATCACTTGTGGAAAGTCAGAGAAAACTCAAAGTTCAGCGTGATATGGAAGAAAGAATAGAAAACATGGAATTTAGTGTTAGATGATCTCAATTTAAATCTCAGCTCTGCTGTTTAGTAAGCTGTAAACTATGGGTGAGAAATATAACTTCTCCGGATGTTTCTTCATTCACAATTCTGAGCCAATTACTACCCTACAGGTGGTTGTGCGGGTTAAATGGGATTAATGAGTCAAAGCAGATACTCAATAAATATTCCTGCATCCTAGGAGTAAAACCTTAATTAAATGGAACACAAATACCTGTATACCACAATTAACCGAAGTTTTTAGGGCAAATTTTAAGAACATCTGCCTTAAAATCAGAAAGATCTCAGTTCAACTCAGCCCTATCACTTTAGGAGTTAAGTTATCCTGCGCAAGTCACTTCCTGTCTCTGAGCCTCTTCCTCATCTATAACACAGAAAATCAGTCATCTTATGGGGAAGAAGTGAGCATTAAATGAGTTAATGTGCATAAAGCATTTGGCACAGTGTTTTTCAGTTTATGGATTTTCTTTAAATTATTTTTAAAAAGGCAATGAATTATTGAATTATATTCAACATGCTCTTTTCTTTAAAGAGGAAAAATGACTCAATTCACTTAGGAAAGATTCCTAAAGAGGACTGAAACAAGAAAAGATGGAATCATCTTCATTTACATCTCCTTTTCATTTGGAAAGCTTTGAGACAGCTTATCAAGAGACTTAATTTTTTATTTTAGTACAGCAATATGCAAGGGGAAAAAATGGGTAAAATAAAAATATGAAAGATAATATGAATCAAGATTGGCCAAAATAGAAGCAAACAGGTCATGTAAGCTGTACCCAAAATTGAGCCACATATTTGATTTAATAACAACTGTCCCATAACCTGAATAATTCATTTCATAAAACCTGATCTGAAGTTTTACTAACAATCCACACAGACTCCATAAGATTGTCTGAGATAAACTTAGAGCCAGTTTGGGCTCTAATCTTCATATAGTATTTTTTATACATAAACTTTTAAATGACTGACACAAAACAGTTAATGTGCTTTTTCCCCTCCTACCTAGAGTTCTGTTTTTTTTAAACATTTACTACTACCTGTTTATCATCCTCTTTAAAAAAAATCAACATGCAAAGCTTTCAAAGGAAAAGTAGTGTTCTTGATTCTGTCATCTCTACAACAAATAAATAATAAAACCTAGTAACATTATCCAGAATTAAGAAAATTATTAGCATTCTGCAAACTAAAACAAGACAAATAAAGAACACAGAGCTAATTCACTTTCAAATGTATGAGTCAATCAGACAATGGCTTAACCAAACCACCCATTTAAAAAAACAAGCAAACTTACCTAGCCACGTCAAATGATTGTGCCTTCTGTAATTTAGTGTTTAACTGTGACCCTGGACCAGACCTACTAAAGGAAGAACTCTTTGGCAATGTGGCTGCTGAAAAAATAAATAAATGTTGAATACTTTTAATTTTACAAAAGTAAGAAACATTTCCCTATTTATAAAAATTAAAATGCATAGTCATCAAATCGGAGGCAGAAATCATTCCTCCCTTCTTACCATGCCAGACTCAAAAAGTTATTCCCTCCTTGCTTCCTGCCCTCTAGCCAAAAGTGTTTTACTAGTTCCTTCAGAAAATCACCTTGCTAGGTAGTAATGCTTACATCCATAAAATCTGACTCTTCATTAAACACTTCGTATCACATTTTATAGGATCTGTTCCAATAGTTAAAGAAGTAACAGCTTAAATAGATAGCTGGCATATTCTTAACTGCACTGAAGGAGCTGAAGTATTAGTTCCAGATGTAAGAGCCAAGAGGTCACAGACTTGTCTTGGCCAGATGACACGTGATGTCAGGAGGGTCAGCTTTTGTGTCTGAGTCTCATTCAAGCTGGTTAGCTGTGTGTCAGGAGAAAAACTCCGAGCCTTAACCAACATTCCCTTCAAACTTGCCTACTGTCTTGCAACATTCGCCACAAAAGAAAACAAGACACAGTGCGTGGATTCACTGCTACTACTGGAAAAATAATTACAAGCATTTTCTCAGCTGCCATCACATCTGCAGTCATGGTCTCCTATGAAAGATAAACTACATGTGAAAGAACATCTTAAAAACAAGAGGTCGATTTGGATTCTGTGGCTATAACTTAGAGACACTTCCTGACAGATGTAATAAATGCAGGGGCCTAGGCAGATTCATATATAAGGCTCAAACCCACACTGTCAGTCACTTACGAATTTATTCAGACATATCCGAAGCATTTTAAAAACAAAAAAAAACTTTCCATATTGATATGAATCCATTCTGATTTGTTAGACTAAGACCATCTACATCTACACTATGCTTTTCTTTAACTAAAGGGAAAAAGACTTTGAATAAAGTCTCAATTAAGCATGTAATACTATAACCTTAATATATTTAGCCATTCAATAGACTTCCTTCCCCCTCTATGCCTGATTCACTCCACCTCCTCAAAAAAAAGAAAGGCAATGTTCTTTTTTTTCCTCCCACATAATTCTACTCCTAAGGGATTGGCTTGTTTATTAGCAATTCATGGCAGCTGAAGAAAAGTAGTAACTGATACATGGAAATAAAAAGTGTTCAAATACTGTTCAAACTTGAGCTGCTCTCATCAAGCCCTTGAAAGGAAATTATGCTCTTGGTTTTAGCTGTTGAGTTCACCTCTGGGCACAATGGCACCCAAAGCTTCTTAATTTCATTCTCCTTTCCCTCTCTCTAGCCTAGCTCATCCCCAAAATGAGACATTAAATGAAAAAAAAGAAAAAATGAAGATGATTTCTTCTGGAATAAAATACCATTTAAATATAATCAGAACGTGAAGACAGAAAACGAGAATGAAGAGTAAAATACAGGTAAAAGTTCAGCCTGTGGCTTCAGCAGGTCACGTACCAGGATGAGTGAATGCAGGCAGAGGCTGTATGACAGGGGGCGTCCCGTTAGCCAGAGGAGGCACTCCTGCCGCAGGAACAGAGGATACTAGCGGGGGAGACATTCCGACAACGGGAATGGAACCCATTGGCACTGGAGCAACAGCGGTCAGCGGTGGCATGCTGGCGATACCTCCCATACCTGTGAAGGGAAAAATCCCAACAAAATTCACATGGAACCACATTTCAACATTCAATGATAATTAATCCAGGACTGCATGGAGAAGAAAATCCCTTTCCAGTTGTAATACAGTTCCATTTAAAATATGAATTCAGATTAATCATTTTGAAGAGTAGTAAAAATTGTCAAGGATCGTATCAAAAGGGCTCAAGACCCAACTTAAAGAAGGATCTACTGGCCAAAGTTGAGGATCAATAAGAATAATAACTGCAGTGGACTGAAAGCCACCAAAGAGAAATCAATTCATAAATGCACAATGAGTTTTTTAATCCTAATTGGTCACCATAGGCAATCAATTTATTTTGAAAACTAGTACATAAAGGCAGAAAATAAACATTTATCCTGCCTTTCTTTTATATACTGAACCTCAGAGTAATCAAACATTTGATGAGAAAGTTTCTCTTTATCGAAGTATTCTAACCAAAAAATGAAGAAACGATAGAAACTAAAATAGATGTATCTATTCTTTTAGTTTCGCTATCCTAACTTGTGATATGGTGATATAATAAGAAATATATATCTGGTCTTTGTCCCCAGGTCTTGATTCCTGGCAGAGCTCCTAAAACCCTTTTAATTTCCTGACTGATAGGAACATCTTTTGCCAAAACATTTGGTCTCAGTCCCTGGTTCCTGACACAGAGCTTTTAAGATCCTTGGAATCTCTAGAGTGGTAAGAGTATCTTTGTGTGTTTGATGCGGTGACTGATGGCTGGGGACCCCTAAATAGCTGCAGGATGGGAGCTGGTCGCGGGAAAGATCACGGCATGATTAGAGGGTTGGAACTCTCAGCCCCATCCAACTTCCACCTCCACACAGACCTCAGGGAGGAAGGCAGAGGGGCTGGAGACTGAGCTAATCAAATGCTACCGATTTAATCCATTATGCCTGCATAATGAAACCTCCATACATGCCAAGGTTTGGAGAGCTTCTAGGCTGGTGAACAAATCCACATGCTGGGAGGGTGGGGCTCCCCAACTCCACGGGGACAGAAGCTCCTGCACTCAGGACCCGTCCGGATCTTACACTATGGACCTCTCCATCTGCCTGTTCATCTGTATCCTTTATAATATGCTTTATAACAAACCAGCGAATGTTAAGTAAATGTTTCCCTAAGTGTGGTGAGCTGTTCTAGCAAATTATAGAAAAGGGGGGAAGAGTTTGTGGGAGCCTCTGATTTTTAGTCAAGTCAGACAGAGCGTGGGTACCCTGTGGCCCGTTACTTGTGACTCAAGTCTGAGATGAGGGCAGTCTTGTGAGACCGAACCCTTAAACCTGTGGAATCGGACGCTGACTACCAGAGTTAGCGTCAGAATTGAATTTAATTATAAGATATAAAGTTAGTGTCCGGAGAGTTGGAAAATTGGTTGGTGTGGTTTTTCTGGACACAAAATTCTTGGCTGATTCTTTCCTTGGGAATCCTAAATATGTCACTCCATTTCCTTCCGGCATGAAGCACTGCTGCAGAAAAGTCTGAAGATGTTCTAATTTTCTTTCTCATTAGCCATGTGTTTTCTTTTTCTTTGGGCCCAAATGATTTCTCGTCTTACTAGAATGTATCTTAGTGTTGATCTTTCCAGGTCGATCTTCTCGGGCACATACTATATATATTCGTTCAAATTTAGCTTCAAACCTTTTATGTCAAGAAAGCTGTCTTGAACTAGTTTTTGCCATTTTTTCTGTTCCCTTGCTTTGGTTTCCTTCTTCAGAGATCCCAACTAACCTACTCAATTCTCTTTGCCTTCAACATTTGCCGCTTTTTCTCAAATTCTTTGTATCTCTTTTTTCATTTCCTTTTCATGTTTGAAATCTTCCTCTTTTTACCTTCTATTTCCTTTCAGATAGTCTCTCTTGTGTTGCTTCTGGCTCACTCTTCATTTCTGAAATGACTTTTTCTTTTATGTCTCATTCTTTCCTGAGTGGTCACCTGATTTCTGGGGTTTTAAAATTCTGATCTATGTTAGGCTTTCAGGACTCGCATCATTTTCTTAGTACCTTTCAGCTTGTTTTGAAATAGCAGGTTACTGATGTGCTGTCATTGTCCACGGGGGTGTTACTCGCTCTCCATCCTCTTTTTTCTAATAATAGTCGTGTGTGGGATTTGACCTTGCCTGGTACTGCCTGATGCTCGTTTTGATATGAGCCTTGACTCCTGGGAGTTCCAGGCTCGTTCTCCTCCCCCACTTTGGTCTGGACCTTCTCCTCCTTCTGTCTCTGTGTCGGTGCCCTGCTTAATTTTTATTCCACTCCCAGTCACTTCTCCTCAGTGTGAGATCCTGTCCCCAAAGGCAGCCTTGTTGGGCCAGGGCTGAGAGTTCACAGGGACCATATCTTGCAGGTCTTCTTATCCTTATTCTCTAACATCATACTTTTTCCTTTTTTTTTTTTTTTTTTTTTTTTCGGTATGCGGGCCTCTCACTGCTGTGGCCTCCCCCGTTGCGGAGCACAGGCTCTGGACGCGCAGGCTCCGGACGCGCAGGCTCAGCGGCCATGGCTCACGGGCCCAGCCGCTCCGCGGCATATGGGATCCTCCCAGACCGGGGCACGAACCCGTATCCCCTGCATCGGCAGGCGGACTCTCAACCACTTGCGCCACCAGGGAGGCCCAACTTTTTCCATTTTAAGTTACCTACTCAGCTCCTAAATTGCCACAGCAAAGACTATCATCCTTGTACCAACTGACTGCCTTTTCTGAATGAAGGAGTGTTTTCTGAATACTTCTAAATAAACACACCTACCAGAGGCTGTGTTTTAGATGCCATCTCTCTTGACGGTGCCAAGTCTCCATTCCTGAAGTTTTACCCTCTCTCCTCAACCACTGACAGAAGCACTTCCCACCATAAACACACCATTCTTCAGCTGACATGCTCCCCTTACAGTTAAACCCTCCCCTCTTCCAAGCCTCCAGCAGGCTCCTGTCTCTACCACTCCAAGGAAACGGTTCGTCAAGGTGAGGTCCAAGCTTGTCTTGCCAAATCCAATCACTTTTCTGTCCTATTCTTACTCAGTCCCTCAGAAGCAACTTGAACAATGGGGCACTCCCCTCCGAAACACTTTTCCTTGGCTACTAGGACACCAACTTCCTCCCACTTCACTCTGTTTCTGGCTTCTTCCCTTTCACTAGAGCTTTAAATGTCACAGACCGCCAAGACCTGGTCCTAGGTCTTCCGCCTACTCTAAAGCTATACTTTGTCAACCTAAGAGGAAAACTGAGGCAAACTTGAATTACCAGAAGTTGAGTTTATGCAGGAATAGCAGAAGAACTGCAATTCTGATATGCCTTTTTTTTGGGGGGTGGGGCACCGCGCGGCATGTGGGATCTTAGTTCCCCAACCAGGGATCGACCCTGCGCCCCCTGCGTTGGAAGCGTGTAATCTGAACCACTGGACCGCCAGGGAAGTCTCGAGAATTGCAATTCTGGACATGCCAACTGTGGCAAGCTACAAGTGAGTCCTCTGAGGCTTTGGGGTGGGCTGGATTTATGGGCAAGGGTCACAAAGAGGAGGGAACTCAATTAGAGTCCAAGCAGCAAGTTCATTGGCTTGAGGAGGAGAAGAGACTCTTGCAGGATGTTCGTTAGTCAAGGGATCAGTTTCAATTTTCTGTAAATGCCTGACCAGTCCCTTGGTCCTTAAGTTTCATTTTCCTGAGGACCCATGCATGAGATTCTCCATTTTATATCCTCTGGTTCCATTTAAGATTGAAATCTTCTCACTTCTCTCTAAGATACCGTATCCAGCCCCGGAGCTTTCAAGGCCATCCACACCCAAACTCACCCTGAGTTGCAGACATACAGATTCACCTGTCTCCTTCACATCTCGACTTGGAAATCAACGAGGCCCCTCAAACTTGAAATGGTCAAAATCTGATTTATTTTTTTCTCCACAATACAGGATATCATGAATCTAATTCTACCCTATCTTCCACATTTATTATCACCACCCAGATCTAAATTACCATAATCTCTTGCCTATGGAAAAAGCCTCCTTATTGATTTCCCTGATTTTACTCTGGTCCCCCTGCAATCCAGTCTTCAGATAACACAAATGACAAAACAACAAAGAAACAAAAATAGTCTTCAGGTAACACAGATTTTTTTTTCTAAGTGTCTATCAACCATGTCACACCCCTGCTTAAAAGCTTTCAACTGCACTTAGAAAAAAGTGCTAACTCTTTAGTGGTTTTATCAGGCCCCAAACCACCTGGCTCCTGCCTTACCTCCCTGACCTTAAGGCCTAAGGATACTTCAGCTGCAAGGGAAGTATCTCATTTTTGTTCCTCCCACACACCAAGCTTTGCCTTAGGACCTGTTGCTTTTGCCTGGGGGTCTTCTCCCCTCGGGAGGCTCTCATGCTTAAGTCAGCTCAAAAGTTATCTCCTCGGAAAATTCTCTCCTCGGAAAATTCTCTCCTCGGAAAATTCTCCCCTAACCACCGGGTCCTATTTGTCTCTATCATATACCGTTTTATGGAATTATTTGTCTATTTGTTTGCTTCCCCCAACTTGTCAACAAGCTCCATAGCAACAGGAGCCATGATGTCTTGCTCACCACCATCTTCCCAGCAACTAGGACACAAAATCAGGGCTTAAAAATATTGATTGGTTTGACTTAATAAAACATGGACTCTAGCAAAAACAAAAACAACAACCTCCCCCTGAAACAGTTGAGTCCAGAGTAAAAGAAGAATGATGCTGTGTGCAAATACACTGAAGGAAGAAGGTACGAGGCACACTCACAGAATGTCTTTAAACACAGTTGGGTACCCTTAGGCAAATCACAACATCACCGCACCCCATTTTCCTCTTCTTAACAAAAATGATTATTCAACCCCTAGCCAGTGTTAATTCCACAGTGTGTTAACATTTGCATTAACCTTGGAAGAGTGACGATGCCCCATGTCACCCTCATGACTTGGTGATAAGGAAGGTGGGAAGAGAGAAGGAAATAAGGAAACCAAGATCCTTCAAGAAAACTGAGCTTGAACAGGCTCTACCTCCCTTTCAGAAACATGGTCTCAAGCAAACTGTTCAACTTCTTGGAATCTCAGGTCTCTTGTTTGTATAAGAGAGCCAATAATCTCTGCACACTTTTAGGGTTACTGTTGTGACCAGATAAAGTACTAAATGTAAAGACAGACCACAGGGCTAGGAAACCCATGGTCAGATCATTTCTAATATTAATTAGGAAATAATGAAAATAGTAATAAATTATGTTCTCAAGTAGCCAGAAGAAGTATAAGAAAAAAAAATTACCTTGGCAAAGGCCAGATCTTTGAGTAAACTTGGGCAAAGTGGATTAAGACCATGTACTTTTAACTTCTCTTTATTTTCTATAATTCCCTCATGATTTATCTTCTTGAAAACAGTTTACTGAGAAGGGTGACGAGAAGGAGGGGAGGGAAAGCAGTGGAGAAGCCATGGGGAAGAGCTAAGGTCTGGTTGCCAGGAGGGCAGCTAAGAAATCCCGGCTTCCCTTAGAGGCCGGGGCAGGTTACTCAGCTGACTGTAAAACCCTCTGGGCAGTGAGGCCACCCCTCCTGAAAATAAATCGGCACTATCCCTAGAGCTGAAATTCCTATAGCAGGATGGAATAAGACGAGACATATTACATGTCAGAGGAAGAAGTACTGACACCCGGGTTTCTGGGAAAAAGAGGCAATGGGATGCCTGTGGTTATCTGACTCTTTCTCCACTCCGAGGTTTCTTCTTGCAGCCCCGGAAGGGAGGCCAAAAGAAAACCAAACACCCTTTAGCTGTTTTGGGTTTCGACCAAACGCTGGCTACAGGGCCCTTCAGAGATTCAGAGTAACTTCCACTTTTAACTAAGCTGGTTAACTGAGAACTAGGAACCGTGAACACACGATGGGCAAGATCAACAGGGGCCCTGGTCCCTTGGAGCCTATGGCGCTGCTCACCTCCGCTCTTCCCAGCCTTTGCTCTCACGTGACTTCGTGAGTTTTCCTTCTTCTCTTGCATCACTGTCCTACTTGCCTAACCCCAAACCTGTACCTTTCCCCTTAAAATATCCAGACTTGGGCTTCCCTGGTGGCGCAGTGGTTGAGAGTCCGCCTGCCGATGCAGGGGACGCGCATTCGTGCCCGGGTCCGGGAAGATCCCACATGCCGCGGAGCGGCTGGGCCCGTGAGCCATGGCTGCTGAGCCTGCGCGTCCGGAGCCTGTGCTCCGCAACAGGAGAGGCCTGTGTACCGCAAAAAAAACAAAAACAAAAACAAAAAAAACACCAGACTTGCGGCTCAACCTAACCAAAAGAAAGGCAATGCATAGTTAGTTTAATAGTGAACCTATTAAGTAAAAGCATAGCATTCATTTATCTCAGCTTATCATTAATTGTATCAGAGACAACCTGAATGACTATTGACTGTTCCCTCCCAAACCTCCTTCACTTTATTCCCTGTCATCAGATATATCAGGATGAAGAGAGAGAAGGAAACTCTACCCACAATTTTTGTGTTTTGTTTAAACTGTCTAAGAACTTTCCCATGAATCAGATGTTGGATCTGATTACTGTAATCTTTAAATCAACCTAAATAATTAAAGTCTAGGGTGAGAACAGAGAAGAAATCAGAACTGTTGGTGATCTTAGCTGACTAATTACCGTTTAATTTTTAAGAAAAGCATCTGACTAAAAGCTTTTTATGGAATTATGTTTTAAATTGGGATAATAATGTTTTTTTTTTTCCTGTGGCATTTCGTTCTAAGAAATAACTTAGGACTTCCCTGGCAGTCCGGTGGTTAAGACTCGGCACTTCCAGTGCAGGGGGTGAGGGTTCGATCCCTGGTCCGGGAACTAAGATCCCATGTGCTACGTGGCGTGGCAAAAAAAAAAAAAAATGTAATATGGCCAATTGCCTCAATACTGTGAATAAAATACATATTTCTTAATACCATAAAGAAAAGGAGCACAAGGAAACACAAATATGCTCTGGAAACACAAAACCTTTCAAAAGCAAGTATGTGACAATGTGAAAGGTCAAGAATCCAATAAGAGCAAGAAAGAAACAGAAGATGCAGCAGGACACTGCAAGTTTGTTCCTTTATCCCTGACAATCTGCACCTTTGATTTCATTTTTTGTTGTTGTTGTTGTTCTGTAAGAATTTAATGTGTAAACAAATACAGAAAAATAAGCATTACAGCAACAAAACAGGTTTGCATCTTATATAGAAATTTTAAAGACACTGCACCAACAAGTATGAGGTTAATCTCTGTATTAAAGCTTACCTTCTTATAGAATAATTTAGCAGTCTCTGAGATTTTAAGCCAGAAAAACAAGATTCATGCTGGTAAAGCAACCTGCAAATACCTTCTGTCTGTTCTCACAATTAGTCTACTTTAAACATAAAAAGACCTTCCAAAGGAGGAAGACACTGCACTTAACGGAGATTGCTGGGACATCCCTGGGAAATCCTTGCCCCTAGGAGACGCTTTACCATCTGCAGGACTAAAATGGTGGCAACAAATTGAAAGCCAGGAAAAGATTCCTGTAGCTTTGGTGTATTTGCCCAATTTAAGTGTTACTTTCAGGTGTATAATAAAGCAAGTAAACAGAACCATAAAGATAAGCTTTCTATAAATTAAATGGTATTTGGCTATAGTACTAGGAGGTGAGAGAATAAGAAACTAATGTTAATTATCAATCCTAAATGACTACTTGTCCATTGCAATTGAAAACTGAGGACTCTAAGTACAGCAGATTGCTAATACTTTAGAGTGTTTTATTCATGTTTTCCATTTAGAATCCTTAAAATTTTTGATAAACTCCTTTAACTAAGAAATCACATAGGATCAATACAATACTGAACTAATAATGGCCCTCACACCCATACTGAATTATCTGAGGAAATATTACAATTGAAAGTGATCTTTTTCCTGAGAAAGCCATGTTACAAAATGGCACAAGACAATACACATTTTCTCCAATTTTTCCCACCAGAAAATAAGATGGGAAAATCAGATTATAATATATTTTATGAGGAAAACATGTTTGTTTCTCAAAACTGTTTTCAATCACTTCTCCATCTACAATTTTTTAAAGGGTGAGAATCAAATTTAAATTAAGAATGATCATTTCTACAAGGTGAGAGAATGAATACATACGGTAAACTTTGTACTTATATTAAAGTGAAGAAACTAAGGCACAGAAAAGTTAATCAAGCTCAATTGCAAGGTTGAGTTTAATAGTAAAGGTGGAAATAGAATCTAGGGCTCTGATTCTCAGGTTAGAGGGTAACGGGTGCTATCTTCCCAAGAGGGAAAAATTTATTTTTTTTGGTGGGTAATGTTCATAAATCATTTTAAAAATATATAATATGAATTTCCTTGAAAATCTTTGGCATATGTGAGGCACTGGAGGTTGAAGTTTATAGAAATCCTCTCCCCCACCCCAATACAAAAAGGCAGGGGAGCTAGTTTTTAAATGAATCAAAAAAGATTAATCCTGGGCTTCCCCGGTGGCACAGTGGTTGAGGGTCCTCCTACTGATGCAGGGGACACAGGTTCGTGCCCCGGTCCAGGAAGATCCCAACTACCGCGGAGCGGCTAGGCCTGTGAGCCATGGCCACTGAGCCGGCGCGTCCAGAGCCTGTGCTCCGCAACGGGAGAGGCCACAACAGTGAGAGGCCAACGTACAGAAAAAAAAAAAAAAAAAAAAAAAGATTAATCCTGAATGGATAAAGAAGATGTGGCACATATATACAATGGAATATTACTCAGCCATAAAAAGAAACGAAATTGAGTTATTTGTAGTGAGGTGGATGGCTCTAGAGTCTGTCATACAGAGTGAAGTAAGTCAGAAAGAGAAAAACAAATACTGTATGCTAACACATATATATGGAATCTTAAAAAAAAAAAAAGGGTAATGAAGAACCTAGGGGCAGGACAGGAATAAAGACACAGATGCAGAGAATGGACTTGAGGACATGGGGAGGGGGAAGGGTAAGCTGGGACGAAGTGAGAGAGAGGCATGGACTAATATATACTAACAAATGCACAATAGATAGCTAGTGGGAAGCAGCCGCATAGCACAGGGAGATCAGCTTGGTGCTTAGTGACCACCTAGAGGGGTGGGATAGGGAGGATGGGAGGGAGATGCAGGTGGGACGGAGACACAAGAGGGAGGAGATATGGGGATATATGTATATGTATATGTATAGCTGATTCACTTTGTTATAAAGCAGAAATTAACACACCATTGTAAAGCAATTATACCCCAATAAAGATGTTTAAAAAAAAACAAAAAAAGAGGCTTAAAGGAGCTCTAGAGACGGGCGCCAGTGGCGGCTAACAGCGCGGACCCCAAAGACGGGCATGAGACGCAAAGGCTGCTGCTGCCGCCACCAAGAAGCCTGTGTGTGAGCACAGGTCACTCTCCACACTACCCTTCCGGGGAGCCTGTGCAGCCCGCCACTGCCAGGGTCCCGGGATCCAGGGACAACTTCCCCGGCAGAACGCAAGGCGCGCCTCAGGCTGCTGCAATGTCATGCCGGCCTCTGCCGCCGCAGGCTCGCCCCGCACTCCGTACCCCTCCCTCCCCGCAGCCAGAGTGAACCAGAGCCCCTGAATCAGCGGCTCCTTTAACCCCATCCTGTCTGAGTGAAGAACAGACGCCCTCCAGTGACCTACGCACAGAGGCGGGGACAAATCCAAAGCTGAACCCCAGGAGCTGTGCGAAGAAAGAAGAGAAAGGGGAATCTCTCCCAGCAGCCTCAGGAGCAGCGGATTAAAGCTCCACAATCAACTTGATGTACCCTGCCTCTGTGGAATACCTGAATAGAAAACGAATCATCCCAAATTGAGGAGGTAGACTTTGGGAGCAAGATATATTATTTTTTCCCCTTTTCCTCTTTTTGTGAGTGTGTATGTGTATGCTTCTCTGTGAGATTTTGTCTGTATAGCTTTGCTTTCACCATTTGTCCTAGGGTTCTATCCGTCCGTGTTTTTTTTTTTTTTTTTTTTTTTACTTAAAAATTTTTTTCCTTAATATTATTTTTTTATTTTAATAACTTTATTTTACCTTATGTTACTTTATTTTCTTTTATCTTTCTTTCTCTCTCTCTCTATTTCTCTCTCTCTCCTTTCTTTTTTCTACTTTTTCTCCCTTCTATTCTGAGCCATGTGGAAGAAATGCTCTTCGTGCTGCAGCCAGGAGTCACGGCTGTGCCTCTGAGGTGGGAAAGCCAACTTCAGGACACTGGTCCACAAGAGACCTGCCGTCTCCACGTAACATCAAATGGTGAAAATGTCCCACAGATCTCAGTCTCAACACCAACTCCCAGCTTCACTCAGCGACCAGCAAGCTACAGTGCTGGACACCCTATGCCAAACAACTGGCAAGACAGGAACACAACGCCACCCAATAACAGAGAGGCTGCCTAAAATCATAATAAGGCCACAGATACCCCAAAACACACCACCAGATGTGGACCTGCCCACCAGAAAGATAAGATCCAGCCTCATCCACCAGAACACAGGCACTAGTCCCCTCCACCAGGAAGCCTACACAACCCACTGAACCAACTTTAGCCACTGGGGACAGACACCACAAACAATGGGAACTACAAACCTGCAGCCTACAAAAAGGAGACAACAAACACAGTAAGATAAGCAAAATGAGAAGACAGAAAAACACACAGCAGGAGAAGGAGCAAGATAAAAACCCACCAGACCTAACAAATGAAGAGGAAATAGGCAGTCTACCTGAAAAAGACTTCAGAATAATGATAGTAAAGATGATCCAAAATCTTGGAAGTAGAATAGAGAAAATGCAAGAAACATTTAACAAGGACCTAGAAGAACTAAAGATGAAACAAGCAATGATGAACAACACAATAAATGAAATTAAAAATACTCTACAAGGGATCAACAGCAGAATGACGGAGGCAGAAGAATGGATAAGTGAGGTGGAAGATAAAATAGTGGAAATAACTACTGCAGAGCAGAATAAAGAAAAAAGAATGAAAAGAACTGAGGACAGTCTCAGAGACCTCTGGGACAACATTAAACACACCAACATTCGAATTATAGGGGTTCAAGAAGAAGAAGAGAAAAGGAAAGTGACTGAGAAAATATTTGAAGAGATTATAGTTGAAAACTTCCCTAATATGGAAAAGGAAATAGTTAATCAAGTCCAGGAAGCACAGAGAGTCCCATACAGGATAAATCCAAGGAGAAATATGCCAAGACACATATTAATCAAACTGTCAAAAATTAAATACAAAAAAAACATATTAAAAGCAGCAAGGGAAAAACAACAAATAACACACAAGGGAATCCCCATAAGGTTAATAGCTGATCCTTCAGCAGAAACTGTGCAAGCCAGAAGGGACTGGCAGGACATATTTAAAGTGATGAAGGAGAAAAACCTACAACCAAGATTACTCTACCCAGCAAGGATCTCATTCAGATTTGATGGAGAAATTAAAACGTTTACAGACAAGCAAAAGCTGAGAGAGTTCAGCACCAACAAACCAGCTTTACAGCAAATGCTAAAGGATCTTCTCTAGGCAAGACACACAAGAGAAGGAAGAGACCTACAATAACAAACCCAAAACAATTAAGAAAATGGGAATAGGAACATACATATTGATAATTACCTTAAATGTAAATGGAATAAATGCTCCCACCAAAAGACACAAACTAGCGGAATGGATACAAAAACAAAAACCATATATATGCTGTCTACAAGAGACCCACTTCAGACCTAGAGACACATACAGACTGAAAGTGAGGGGATGGGAAAAGATATTCCATACAAATGGGAACCAAAACAAAGCTGGAGTAGCAATTCTCATATCAGACAAAATAGACTTTAAAATAAAGAGTGTTACAAGAGACAAAGAAGGACACTACATAAAGATCAAGGGATCGATCCAAGAAGAAGATATAACAATTGTAAATATTTATGCACAAACATAGGAGCACCTCAATACATAAGGCAAATACTAACAGCCATAAAAGGGGAAATCAACAGTAACACATTCATATTAGGGGACTTTAACACCCCACTTTCACCAATGGACAGATCATCCAAAATGAAAATAAATAAGGGAACACAAGCTTTAAATGATACATTAAACAAGATGGACTTAATTGATATTTATAGGACATTCCATCCAAAAACAACACAATACACATTTTTCTCAAGTGCTCATGGAACATTCTCCAGGATAGATCATATCTTGGGTCACACATCAAGCCTTGGTAAATTTAAGAAAATTGAAATTGTATCAGGTATCTTTTCCGACCACAATGTTATGAGACTAGATATCAATTACAGGAAAAGATCTGTAAAAAATACAAACACATGGAGGCTAAACAATACACTACTTAATAACGAAGTGATCACTGAAGAAATCAAAGAGGAAATCAAAAAATACCTAGAAACAAATGACAATGGAGACACGACGGCCCAAAACCTATGGGATGCAGCAAAAGCAGTTCTAAGACGGAAGTTTATAGCAATACAATCCTACCTTAAGAAACAGGAAACATCTCGAATAAACAACCTAACTTTGCACCTAAAGCAATTAGAGAAAGAAGAACAAAAAACCCCCAAAGTTAGCAGAAGGAAAGAAACCATAAAGATCAGATCAGAAATAAGTGAAAAAGAAATGAAGGAAATGATAGCAAAGATCAATAAAACTAAAAGCTGGTTCTTTGAGAAGATAAACAAAATTGATAAACATTAGCCAGACTCATCAAGAAAAGAAGGGAGAAGACTCAAATCAATAGAATTAGAAATGAAAAAGGAGAAGTAACAACTAACACTGCAGAAATACAAAGGATCATGAGAGATTACTACAAGCAACTCTATGCCAAGAAAATGGACAACCTGGAAGAAATGGACAAATTCTTAGAAATGCACAACGTGCCAAGACTGAATCAGGAAGAAATAGAAAATACGAACAGACCGATCACAAGCACTGAAATTGAAACAGTGGTTAAAAATCTTCCAAGAAACAAAAGCCCAGAACAAGATGGCTTCACAGGAGAATTCTATCAAACATTTAGAGAACAGCTAACACCTATCTTTCTAAAACTCTTCCAAAATATAGCAGAGGGAGGAACACTCCCAAACTCATTCTACGAGGCCACCATCACCCTGATACCAAAACCAGACAAGGATGTTACAAAGAAAGAAAACTACAGGCCAGTATCACTGATGAACATAGATGCAAAAATCCTCAACAAAATACTAGCAAACAGATTCCAACAGCACATTAAAATGATCATACACCACGATCAAGTGGGGTTTATTCCAGGAATGCAAGGATTCTTCAATATACGCAAATCAATCAATGTGATACACCATATTAACAAATTGAAGGAGAAAAACCATATGATCATCTCAATAGATGCAGAGAAAGCTTTCGACAAAATTCAACACCCATTTATGATAAAAACCCTCCAGAAAGTAGGCATAGAGGGAACTTTCCTCAACACAATAAAGGCAATATGTGACAAACCCACAGCGAACATCATCCTCAATGGTGAAAAACTGAAAGCATTTCCACGAAGATCAGGAACAAGACACGGTTGCCCACTCTCACCACTATTACTGAAAATAAGTTTTGGAAGTTTTAGCCACAGCAATCAGAGAAGAAAAGGAAATAAAAGGAATCCAAATCAGAAAAGAAGTAAAGCTGTCACTGTTTGCAGATGACATGACACTATACATACAGAATCCTAAAGATGCTACCAGAAAACTACTAGAACTAATCAATGAATTTGGTAAAGTAGCAGGATACAAAATTAATGCACAGAAATCTCTGGCATTCCTATATACTAACGATGAAAAATCTGAAAGTGAAATCAAGGAAACACTCCCATTTACCATTGCAAGAAAAAGAATAAAATATCTAGGAATAAACCTACCTAAGGAGACAAAAGACCTGTATGCAGAAAATTATAAGACACTGATGAAAGAAATTAAAGATGATACAAATAGATGGAGAGATGTACCATGTTCTTGGATTGGAAGAATCAACATTGTGAAAATGACTCTACTACCCAAAGCAATCTACAGATTCAATGCAATCCCTATCAAACTACCACTGGCATTTTTCACAGAACTAGAACAAAAAATTTCACAATTTGTATGGAAACACAAAAGACCCTGAATAGCCAAAAGCAAACTTGAGAACAAAAAACGGAGCTGGAGGAATCAGGCTCCCTGACTTCAGACTATACTACAAAGCTACAGTAATCAAGACAGTATGGTACTGGCACAAAAACAGAAAGATAGATCAATGGAAAAAGATAGAAAGCCCAGAGATAAACCCACGCACATATGGTCACCTTATCTTTGATAAAGGAGGCAGGAATGTACAGTGGAGAAAGGACAGCCCCTTCAATAAGTTGTGCTGGGAAAACTGGAGAGGTACATGTAAAAGTATGAGATTAGATCACTCCCTAACACCATATAGAAAACTAAGCTCAAAATGGATTAAAGACCTAAATGTAAGGCCAGACACTATCAAACTCTTAGAGGAAAACATAGGCAGAACACTCTATGACATAAATCACAGCAAGATCCTTTTTGACCCATCTCCTAGAGAAATGGAAATAAAAACAAAAATAAATAAATGGGACCTAATGAAACTTCAAAGCTTTTGCACAGCAAAGGAAACCATAAACAAGACCAAAAGACAACCCTCAGAATGGGAGAAAATATTTGCAAATGAAGCAACTGACAAAGGGTTAATTTCCAAAATTTACAAGCAGCTCATGCAGCTCAGTAACAAAAAAACAAACAATCCAATCCAAAAATGGGCAGAAGACCTAAATAGACATTTCTCCAAAGAAGATATACAGACTGCCAACAAACACATGAAAGGATGCTCAGCATCATTAATCATTAGAGAAATGCAAATCAAAAGTACAATGAGATATCATCTCACACCAGTCAGAATGGCCATCATCAAAGAATCTACAAACAATAAATGCTGGAGAGGGTGTGGAGAAAAGGGAACACTCTTGCACTGCTGGTGGGAATGTGAATTGGTACAGCCACTATGGAGAACAGTATGGAGGTTCCTTAAAAAACTACAAATAGAACTACCATATGACCCAGCAATCCCACTACTGGGCATATACCCTGAGAAAACCATAATTCAAAAAGAGTCATGTACCAAAATGTTCATTGCAGCTCTATTTACAATAGCCAGGAGATGGAAACAACCTAAGCATCCATCATCAGATGAATGGATAAAGATGTGGCCCATATATACAATGGAATATTACTCAGCCATAAAAAGAAACGAAATTGAGTTATTTGTAATGAGGTGGATGGACCTAGAGTCTGTCATACAGAGTGAAGTCAGTCAGAAAGAGAAAGACAAATACCGTATTCTAACACATATCTATGGAATTTAAGGGAAAAAAATGTCATGAAGAACCTAGGGGTAAGACAGGAATAAAGACACAGACCTACTAGAGAATGGACTTGAGGATATGGGGAGGGGGAAGGGTAAGCTGTGACAAAGTGAGAGAGTGGCATGGACATATATACACTACCAAATGTAAAATAGATAGCTAGTGGGAAGCAGCCGCATAGCACAGGGAGATCAGCTCGGTGCTTTGTGACCACCTAGGCGGGTGGGATAGGGAGGGCGGGAGGGAGACACAAGAGGGAAGAGATATGGGAACATATGTATATGTATAACTGATTCACTTTGTTATAAAGCAGAAACTAACACACCATTTTAAAGCAATTATACTCCAATAAAGATGTAAAAAAAAATAATAATAACCATCTGTAAAAAAAAAATTAATCTTTATTTCAAAGTGACCTGAGTTTTATTCTGCGTTTTTATGGAAATCAATTGGATAGCTGAGTCCTGTGAAACGTAACAGAGAGTGTTACACCTCACAGATTACACACACATTCATCCTGCAATGAGAATTATATGACTAGAACTTAGTCCACATTTTTATAAAGTACAAAATTAAATCTCAGTCTAATTTTTCATAAGCCAATGACTCAAAGATATCAAACTTGTTACAGTGGGATGATTCATTCATATATTGTATGGTATGGAGTTAGCCCCCAATTCAGGTATTTTTAATATTCATCCCAGGCCTTTGTATTGGTTGAGATGTAAGCTGTGAAATTTATTTATTTGCTTTCAGTTTGATTACGCTCATCCCAGGGTTAGAATGTGACCATGCTTCTTCCCTTCCATCATTATCTTTTTGCACAGGGCCATCATTTTTCAGACAGAATACCTCCTAGAATTTCACAATGCTACAAACTGAGAGGGGAGGGGGGGAGAAGGGAAGTATTTATTTTAAAAACATGTAATGAAATATAGGAAACAATTCCTTTTCAGACTCACCAAAGGCTGGTGCGCTAGAAATAGCAACTGGTTGCTGTTTCATGACAGGGGGAAGTGCGGAGGGGAGCTGATATCCTTGTAGCTTCAGTTTGATGAGTTTCATAGCTATGGAAAACTCCACTTGATCCATTCTTCCATCATTATTCATATCAGCAAGCGCCCTGCAAACCAACAGCATGGGCTTAGAATGACTGTGACCTTAAAAGAACCTTTCCCAAACCACCACTCCCACCCACACAAAAACTAAATAATCAGCTCCTTTGGTCCCGGGGAAAAGGAAACAAAACAAAACTTGTTTATCAAGCTGTAGGGAAAAACTGACAATGTTTTATATAAATAAGAAATATGTTTTATTGTGTTACTCTCTACTTTTATGATACACAAGGTAATTTTCAGTCTGAATGTCAGGATATATACCATGGGGTTTCTTTTTGGAGTGATAAAAATGTTCTAAACTGGGTAGTGGTGATGGTTGCACAATTCTGGAAAGACGAAAAACCAATGAATTATACACTTTAAAACTGCGACTTTTGTTATGTGAATTATGTGACAATAAAGCGATTAGGAGGAAAAAAGTATTTAGAAACAGAGTTTATTTCTAGATACTTGATTAGATTGCATCAACTCCTCTGTAGGGTTCTACAAACCTCACCATGGGGATGTGACATACTATGCTCTACTATACTATAATACTAGCATACTTTCAAAGCTCTGGAAATTCATTAAATGACCTTACAAATGCACTTACTATTTGAAAGTGGTACTCAAACAAATGGTCAAGTCAACTTCCAATGAGTTATTATGTAAAGCATTTCTCTCAAATAAGAGTAAGAGAAAGGAAGAAAGGGGTTTGTACTTGCAACTGGAAACTACATTTTTGCTAACTGAAACTGTGCATATTCATGATTTAACCTCTTCTGCACAAAAAATGTTCATTCAGATTTCATTTGTTGAAGTCTAGATTTTAAGGGCATAAGGATTTATTTTTTTAACCTTTCTTAAGAAAAGTTTTATTTGAAACTTCAAATGTTAAGACCAGCTACTCCAATTACAATGTCATCATTGGCCATGTTTTAAATGAGCCACATAAAGATTGTGTCTGCAAAAGAAAATTAAGCTACATAGAAAATAACCCTACATTTCTAGAGTTAACTCAAAGTAAGAAAACATGAGGCACAATAAAAAGTGTAATAATACAACAAAGATTAAAAATCTTTAAAAATGTTAAGAATTGTAAAAGTCAACACTATTCTTCAGGAAAAATTTTAAAGGTCATCAAGTCATAAAGGGAACCCCATGGCTACAGAAACCACCCTTCTGCCTCAGATAGGAGTGCCCCAGGCCTCCTGTGGTCAATGACCGCCTTCAGCAAACCACACCAGTGGAATCTGAATTTCACTCACTTCTAGTGGCCTTCAGCATCGCTTGCCATGTTTCTTGGGCATTTGGACTCGTGCTTCCATGAACTGCTCATTCACATCCTTTGCCAAGTTTTCTGATGGACTGCATGTCTTTTCCTTGTCAGTTTAAAAGCACTTATTGTATATTACATATCAACTGTTTATCTGTCAGTTGTTGAAAGATTTTTTAAAACTTTGTCCATTTTATGTGTAATATCTTTAGCATACAGAAATTCTACATTTTTATATGTGTAAAATATTTCTTTTATCACATAGCTTTCTTTTCTAAGATGGTATTACTTTATTACATTTCAATCTTTAAACCAATTATAATTGCATATATGTGTGTGGTATGTTACCCCAGGGTTCAACCAGATTTCCTTCAGGGGGATACCTAGGGTTCCCAGCAATGTTTATTAACCAATCCATCCTCTTCTCATTGAAGTAAAAAAAAAAAATTGTGGTTTATTAAATGTCCATATGAAAGGAGATCTATTTCTGGATTATCTACTCTGACTGAACAATTCCCAGGTCAGTGTGACAATAATCTGATCCCACTGACTCTATGGTATGTTCTGGTATCTGGCAAGGCTTTTTTTAAAAAAACTTGTTGGATGGACCTAGAGATTGTCATACTGAGTAAAGTAAGTCAGACAGAGAAAGACAAATATCATGTGATATCGCTTATATGTGGAATCTAGAAAAAGGGTACAAATGAACTTATCTACAAAACAGAAATAGTCACAGATGTAGAAAACAGAGTTACGGTTACCAGGGCGTAAGGGCCGGGGGAGGGATAAATTGGAAGATTGGGATTGACACATATACACTACTATATATAAAACAGATAACTAATAAGGACCTACTGTATAGCACAGGGAATTCTACTCAGTACTCTGTAATGGCCTATATGGGGAAAGAATCTAAAAAAGAGTGGATATATTTATATGTATAACTGATTCACTTTGCTGTACACCTGAAACCAACACAGCATTGTAAATCAACTATACTCCAATAAAAATTAAAAAAACAACTTGTTTGGCCATTCACAGACATTTCTTTTTCCCTATGAACTTTTAATTTATCTATTCTACAAACAACTCTAATGAAAATCAAGATGGAACTGCATTAGATACGTGAATTTTTAGAGCACTGACATTTTTATGATAGTTTGTTCTAAGAAAATAGTATGTTCAGTTCTACTAATATTTCCTTTAATAAGATTATATCACTTCCTTCATATAAGTAACTACTTTTCTTGTTAAATGTTCTTAGGAATTTTATCATTTCTGTCACTCTTTTAAATAGAACATGTCCCCCATTTCCACATTTAGGTGCTTATTTCAAGCATAGAGAAGAATTTTGCTTTTAATAATCATTTATGCTGGGTGTATTCAGCAATCTTACCAAACTTCTGTGAATCTTACACAATCACATAACTAGCAAAAAAGAGAGTTAACTTTCATTTCCAATACTTATACCATTCCTTTTTATTGTAAATAAATAAATATTTATTTACTTCTATTTATTTGGTTGCGCCGGGCCTTAGTTGCGGCACGTGGACTCCTTAGTTGTGGCATGTGGGATCTAGTTCCCTGACCAGGGATCAAACCCAGGCCCCCTACATTGGGAGCTCAGAGTCTTAACCACTGTGCCACCAGGGAAGTCCCCACCATTCCTCTTTCTTGTTGGTCTTACTGCCTCTATGACATTACTAAGTGAGCATCCCTGCTTGGTTTTGAGTTTAAATTAAATAGTTTAAAAAGAAAATGACAGGGCCTCCCTGGTGGCGCAGTGGTTGAGAGTCCGCCTGCCGATGCAGGGGATACGGGTTCGTGCCCCAGTCTGGGAGGATCCCATATGCCGCGGAGCGGCTGGGCCCGTGAGCCATGGCCGCTGAGCCTGCGCATCCGGAGCCTGCGCATCCGGAGCCTGTGCTCCGCAACGGGAGAGGCCACAACAGTGAGAGGCCCGCATACCGCAAAAAAAGAAAAAAAAATAAATAAATAAAAAAATAAAAAGAAAATGACTACAGTGTTTCATTGCTTAGAATAATATTTGGTACTGATTTTTAGAAAGTAATCTGACATATTTAAGCAGTTCCCTTTTCTACTTATTAGAAATGGTTACTGTACTTTTTATCAAATGCTTAGTCAGCATCTGCTGATCTGATCCCACATTTTCTTTTTCCTTTTATCTCCTGATATAATAATGTTGAGGGAATTCCTTGATTCTGAACCAATCTTGCACCCCTGGCATAAACTCAAGTTGGTCATAGTTTTTGTACATTGTGGAATTCTACTTGCTAAGATTTTGTTTTGATTTTCTGTGTCTATGATCATAATTGAGACTAGTCTCTGGCTGCTTTATTTCTGTACTGTTTTTCAGGTTTTATAAAGGAAGCTAAATCAATAAAATGAAATGGTGAGCTTTCTCTCTTTTACCAAAATATTTTTTTTCACGTCACCATGCAGCATGCAAGATCTTAGTTCCCCAACCAGGGATCGAATCTGTGCCCCCTGCAGTGGAAGCACCAAGTCTTAACCACTGGACCGCCAGGGACCGTCAAATATTTTTAAAAAGATATTCAGCTATTTCAAATGGTTTTCATGGATAAAAAAAAGCTCCCAACAATCAACACTGACATGCATACTTAAAAAAAAAAAATCAGGCAGATAGATTCCCACTCCCTATTCCCCACACTACTGTCCCCAAAATGTTTTCTAGAGAGAAACAAAAATACCCAATGTGGGATAATGAGTGGGTTATGAGAGAAGAGACTTTCTAGTAATGGTTTAATTAGGAGAAGCCTCAACAGGAGAGGAGAGGAAACACATAATGCTCAGGTTCTAGACATCCACCAAAATTCCAAAACTTTTTTGACAATTTTGGGTGACCTTTTAAAAAAAATTCTTTTACTCAACTAACAGAATATAACTGTTGGGACTCCTTTCTAGTAAAAACTCAAAGGTCTTTTAGAACTATAGCAGTTACTCCTACAAAGCTCAACTCTCCCTACCCCCTCCTAATATACTGGAATAGATTTGGAATTCGATTTCTCAAATATTCTCTGCAAAATATGATTTCAGCTCTGCTGTCCAGTTCATCTCTTATTTATAGTTATTTCTCAGTTTACTCATTTCTTTTATTTTAATGAAAGGTTTTTTCCTAATTTATTTATTTATTTATTTATTTTTGGCTGCGTTGGGTCTTCATTGCTGCACATGGGCTTTCTCTAGTTGCAGCGAGCGGGGGCTACTCTTCGTTGCAGTGAGCAGGTTTCTCATTGCGGTGGCTTCTCCTGTTGTGGAGCATGGGCTCTAGGCGTGCGGGATTCAGTAGTTGTGGCATGTGGGCTCAGTAGTGGTGGCTCGCGGGCTCTAGAGCACAGGCTCAGTAGTTGTGGCGCACGGGCTTAGCTGCTCCACAGTATATGGGATCTTCCCAGACTAGGGCTCGAATCCATGTTCCCTGCATTGGCAGGCGGATTCTTAACCACTGCGCCACCAGGGAAGCTCAGTTTACTCATTTCTAATAATCTCCCCAAAAGACTAACTAAAAGTCTGAGGATCCTGAAATTAAATTCACAAAACTTCCAAAGTTAAAAAGAAAGTATGATAAAAAATATTTTTAATAAAAAATAAAACAAAATAGCTATTTATGACTCCTGAAAACAAACTGATCTTAAATACAGTGTTTAGTCTGATATAAAAATCTATATATAAGGACTGCCCTGGTGGCGCAGCAGTTAAGAATCCACCTGCCAATGCAGGGGACACAGGATCAAGCCCTGTTCCGGGAAGATCCCACATGCCTTGAAGCAACTAAGCCCGTATGCCACAACTACTGAGCCTGTGCTCTAGAGCCCGCGAGCCACAACTACTGAGCCCATGCGCCACAACTACTGAAACCTGCACACCTAAAGCCTGTGCTCTTCAGCAAGAGAAGCCACCGCAATGAGAAGGCTGCGCACTGCAACGAACAGTAGCCCCTGCTCGCCACTACTAGAGAAAGCCCACACGCAGCTATGAAGACCCAATGCAGCCAAAAATAAATAAAATTTTAAAAAAATCTATATATAACAACAGGCATGGCTGAGATGAGGAAAGGTCCACAAGTATGTTGAATACTAAGGGTAAGTTTTCTGTTTGATTTGTACAAATAAACCACATAGCACTCTTACATACTGTCAGTGGGAAAAAGTGCTTCAACTCCAAGTATAGGAAAATTTGGCCACACCTGCAGAACTACGCATTTACTCTTTTTTTTTTTTTTTTTTTTTTTGTGGTACGCGGGCCTCTCACTGTTGTGGCCTCTCCCATTGCGGAGCACAGGCTCCGGACGCGCAGGCTCAGCGGCCATGGCTCACGGGCCCAGCTGCTCCGCGGCATGTGGGATCTTCCCAGACCGGGGCACGAACCCACGTCCCCTGCATCGGCAGGCGGATTCTCAACCACTGCGCCACCAGGGAAGCCCGCATTTACTCTTTGACACAGTGATTCAATCCTAGGAATTCATCCTGAAGATACACTTCCAACAATACAAAAATACATGCTTTAACTCATTCTTTGCTGCATTATCTGTAATTGCAAAATATTAGAAATAACCCAAATGCAGAAAACACAGGAAATTAGTTGAATAAACTATGGTATATCTTCAACAATAAGTATTATATAACTGTAAAAAAGAAAATGAGGAAGATCTCTATGGAATGTTATGAGTGATTTCTAGGATACATTGTTAAGTGAGAGAAGTAAAGAAAAAAAGAACATTTATAGGAGGTTACTTTCAAAGTAGAAGGAAGAAGAAATAATTTAAATATAAATTTGCACACATATTATGGACATGCTTTTTTCCCACAGAAATAAACAAAGAAAGGATAATAAGAAGCTAATAAAATAAGTGGGAATGGGATGAAACAATAGGACAGCGAGTGACACTTCTCTGAGTTCACACTTTTGTAGAGTTTAGCTTTTGGAATCTTGTTAATGTGTTACATATTCAAAACATAAAATTAAGTTCACAAAGATGAGAGCAGATCCCTAAACTAAATAAAAACAAAAACATATAAACCAAGGAGGGGGGGATAAATTGGGAGACTGGAATTGACATGTACACATGACTACATATAAAATAGGTAACTAATAAGGACCTACTGTATAGCATGGGGAACTCTACTCAGTATGCTGTAATGACCTATATGGGAAAAGAATCTAAAAAAGAGTGGATATATGTATATGTATAACTGATACACTTTTCTGTACACCTGAAATTAACACAACATTGTAAATCAACTATACTCCAATAAAAATTAATTAAAAACAAAAAAACAAGCAAAAAACCCAAATCAACCTAATAGTATTTTAAATAAGTAACATGTCCACATAGGAAGAAGGGAAAAAAACTAATCTAAATAACTTCTGAACACAGTACTTCATATATCCTCAGGCTATAAACAAAAGAACTATGAAGTAACCTTGAACGCCACTGAATAGGTTTGTTGTTTGTGGTGGATAGGAGTGTAGAAATTCTGCAACTATCTTGTTTGTATCATAGGACTCAGGGAAAAAAGGTGGGCCTCCTCTCGCTCAGTCTCATTCACTACACCAGAACTGAAGCCAACAGATTCCTTTAGGAGCCTACTTCAACCACAAAGGCTCATCACAGGCTGCTCACCTCCCACAGTCACTCACTCATCTGTTTGTTTATTCATTCGAAGTTGTTTTTTTTTTTTTTGGCCGATTGAACCTGGACCACGGCAGTGAAAGCGCGGAGTCCTAACCACTGGACCACCAGGGATTTCTCCAACAAATATTTTTGAACAGGTCACCTACTAAGGTCTCTATCCAGGAACTAGGCTTACAATTAAGAAAAAGACAGGCAAGGTTCCTGCCTTCAGAGCTTGTTTCAGTGCAAGCAGACATTCAACAAGAAAACTAGTCAGATTGTTCCACACAGTAAGTGCTATTAAGAAATAAAGCAAGGCCTTCCCTGGTGGTGCAGTGGTTAAGAATCCGCCTGCCAATGCAGGGGGGACATGGGTTCAAGCCCTGGTCCAGGAAGATCCCACATGCTGCAGAGCAACTAAGCCCGTGTGCCACAACTACTGAGCCTGCGCTCTACAGTCTGCAATGAGCCCGTGTGCCACAACTACTGAAGCCCACGTGCCTAGAGCCTGTGCTCCACAAGAGAAGCCACCGCAACGAGAAGCCCGCGCACCGCAACGAAGAGTAGCCCCCGCTCGCCGCAACTAGAGAAAGCCAGCACACAGCAAGGAAGACCCCATGCTGCCAAAAATAAATAAATAAAATAGATAAATTTATTTTTTAAAAAAGAAATAAAGCAAGGTGATGGGAAAGAGAAGATGTTCTTCGGAGCAGGTGGGGAGAGGGAACTGCTTTAGACTAGTGGTCAGAAAGCCCTTCTCTGGGGAGGTGAACCAAAACCTGAAGGGTAATCGGCCAAATACGTGACGATCTAGAAGAGCTGCATGATAGGAAGAGAAAATGCCAAGTGCAATGACCCTGAGGCCAAAAGAATCCATTTAAAGATAGAAAAAAAGTCAGTGAAACCAGAGTGCAAAAACTGAGGAAGGGAGTGGTACAAAATAAGAGAAGAGGGAAAAAGCAAGAGCCAGATCATATTGGGCCTTGTGGCCTTGGTCATGACTTTGGGTTTTCTTCTCAGTGGAGAGTTTTAAACGGATTTACTTTTTCAAAAGATTGTTGGGGTGCTGGGTGGACAATGGAATCTAACCAGGCAAGTGTGAGAGACTCCAGTCAGAATGCTCGAATAGTGGGCCCAGCTATTAGGCCCACTATGACAAATTAGGATTGTAGCAAAGGACACAGAAAGAAATGGCCAGGTTGGGGATACAGTCTGTAAATGGAGTCAAAAGTACCTGCTGATGGATTGGTTGTGTAGGGTAAGGAAAAGAGAGGAATCGGGCACGGCTTCCAGCAGCCGGGTAGATGCTCAGCGCCATGAACTGAGATGGTGAAGACTCAGGAATGTCCAGGATGACTTTTTTGGGGGGTAAATGACTTTGGCAAACTGATCTTGCTGGGGGCTGAAGGCCCTCCTGACATATGCTCAGCGGTATCCTAAGATAGCATCCAAAGGTGCCACACAGGTGTTGGTCTTGCCCCCTGCCCCATCCCTGAGCCAGATCACCAAGCTGTTCTAATTTCTGCCCTTATGCCTCTGGCTTCCTCCTCCTCTCCGGCCCATTTCTAGGTGGTGCTCCCTCTCTTCCCCCCATTTCTTGCCTTAAGAGCTTCTAATCCCCGTTTCTGTGGTCCCTAGCTACTGCCTCTGATTCCAAAGTCCTCATTCCACCTCTGCTTTCCTCTGCCTTCAAGGCTCTTGTCCATTGCCCTCTGCTTTCTTCTTCTCTGTCTCCACACCAGACCAAGGTTGCAACAATGTTAAGCATTTAAGCTGCCAAAAGGATACAGGATATTGGCCCTATTCCTTCCAGTTCTTATTAGCAAGACAATTTCTAGGAAGATGTATCATCTTTGGCCACAGTTATAATTTGGCATTACACACACTGACTTGACTCCATTCTGAGGGAGAATTCAAGTTTTCCTGTATTCTTAATTGGAAACTGAATTGGAGAGATAGGTAGTTCCAAAGTATTAGTAGGTTATAGTTCCAAAGCTCATAAATTAATTAACTGGAATATAATTTCTACATGGATTCCAAAAGATATTTCCCAGCTGTGCACATCACTCATACTTTTGAATGGAGGTCCAGAGCAAAGAAAGTAAGGCCCAGAGAGAAAGAGAAACTAGAAAAAGGTCCTAATTCTCAATCCAAAATTTTCTTCTTCCCCAGAGGAATGACACAGGGACTGCCTAAAACTTTAGACTCAAACCCACTCCTCTCTCTACCAAAAGGGGCATTGGACTTTCCCTATGATCCCATCAGAAAAACCACATGAGAACAAAAGATTAGCATGAGAGATAGGGAGGGAAAACTATTTCATTAGGTCAGCTGCTATTTATAAATTTAAAAACCGAAATTTGAAGAGGTGAAGTATTGCTCAAGCTTACAAAGTGAAGAAGCATCAGAGCTGGTGCCGAAAGACAGAAGTTCCTCACACTCTGCACCACACCATTCCAGCATCTTAGCAGGATATCTGTGGCTCGAGAAATTTCCAACGACTTTTCAGTGATACTGCTTTTGGGAAAAGATTCTTAGAGGTGTGTTTCAGTTTGTTTTTTTTCCCCTGATAGCAATTCTTGATGAAAGCAAAATATGCCATCACAAATTTATTTAACAAAATGTCACAAAAAAATTAAAGACAAAGAACACTTTTGATTTAACCTAAGTCTGCAGACTCATTATCTTCACTGTTAAAAAAATTTCACAATGAAAAGAGTAAGTTGGTAAAAATGACTTTGGTATACTCTGGTTAAAAAAAAAAACAAAACAGTTTGGAAAATTAACTGTCTTAATTGAAAGAACTGAAATTTACTAAATAATACTTTATTTTTCTCCATTACACTTATTAACATGTGACAGTTTTTATGCTGTTACTGACCATCTCCTTCCACTGGATTGCAATTTCGATGAAAGCACAAATTTTGTCAGTTTTGTTCACAGCTGTATTCCCAGCGCCTACAACAGGCACAGGCCCATAGTAGACATCTGATAAATATTTTTCCACTGTTGATGAATAAATGTTAAGTGAGATTTCCTTGCAGCAGAGTATTCATTACAAGACTGCTTCTTGAATGAACCTTCATCAATTGGAAATACAGTATAAAAGCAGAATTCAGTGAAGGAATCTAAGTCTGGGAAAGGAAGATTCTAGTGAGTGATCTTGGCTGACGGTGTGAGAAACAACCACACAGCAGAACACAAAGCAAAAAGAAATTTAACACAGATGTCACAAGTTTCTTGCATTTAGACTTAGGCACTTAACCAACAGGTCAGTGTCCCTGTGCTCACAAGTACATGAGTGTTCTGTGTGTGTGTGTGTGTGTGTGTGTCTTTTACTTTACTTTAAAAGTAATTCCAGGGACTCCCCTGGTGGCACAGTGGTTAAGAAGCCACCTGCCAATGCAGGGGACATGGGTTCGATCCCTGGTCCAGGAAGATCCCACATTCCGCGGAGCAACTAAGCCTGTGCGCCACAACTACTGAGCCCGCATGTCACAACTACTGAAGCCTGTGCGCCTAGAGCCCGTGCTCCGCAACAAGAGAAGCCACTGCAATGAGAAGCCTGTGCACCACATCGAAGAGCAGCCCCCACTCGCTACAGCTAGAGAAAACCCGTCCGCAGCAACGAAGACCCAATGCAGCCAAAAATTAATTAATTAATTAAAAATAATAATAATAAAAGTAATTCCAAAAACCTTGGTTATCTGAATTTTCTACTTCAAAGTAGATGAGACATTAGCACGAAAAGGGTATCATAGTTGAAAGAGACAGTCTGGCAGCCCAATGCTGACAACCAGGAAAAAGAAAATAAAGCAGACACCAAAAAAAGCACAGGAATCTGGTATCATTTAATTTCAATTCAAATAAATCCACACACAAATAATATATAATTTCCCATGAAAGTTTTGCTATTTCAGAACATAGTAAATGATTTTCATACTGACAACACTTATAATCAAGCTTAGACTCTGTTCTGTAGAATCTGCTTAAAGGCAACAAGGAACTATGTCAATCTTTATTTTTGCGTTCTGTAACATCTTACAGAAAAACCCGAACAAACATTTTTGGCAAGCCCAGTACCTTTCTGGGTTTTTTTTTTTTTTTTTCTTTTTGCGGTATGTGGGCCTCTCACTGTTGTGGCCTCTCCCGTTGCGGAGCACAGGCTCCGGATGTGCAGGCCCAGCGGCCATGGCTCACGGGCCCAGCCACTCCGCGGCATATGGGATCCTCCCAGACCGGGGCACGAACCCGTATCCCCTGCATCGGCAGGCGGACTCTTAACCACTGCGCCACCAGGGAGGCCATGGGGTTTTGTTTTGAGGCTCTATTATGTGCCAGGGCCCACACTAAGTCCTTTACATACAGTTTCTCTGCTAATCCACTCAATAACCCTGTAAGGAAACATGTGTCTTCCCATTTTCTAGATGTGAAAACTGAGGCTGGGGGGGGTAAGTACATGTTCCAAATCAGAGAGATAGAAAGTAGTACAGATGGGATTCAACTACAAATCATGTGTTCTTTTCACCATAACAAGCTGCCACCACAACACTAACGAACCCAGGGAAATGATGTACTAACTGTAAGAACCATACACTGCAGGAAAACGTGGCTTCCTAGCCAAAGAATTCAGCATGGCTTCCCAAAGTCATAAACCTAGAACCCAAAACTGTATTTGCCAGTCTTTTTCATTCATTCTTTCTTTTCTGTGGTTTCAAAAGACTGAACACTTATTTGTGCTAATTAATCAAGAGATTCAACAATATTTTTTATGTGCTCACCTTGCACAACACTGTAATGAATACTGGTTATTTCACTCTTTCACTGGTTATTCCATTATTAACCCTCAAATATCTTCTCTACCTTTTATTCAATGAAAGATACAGAACTATCACATTATAAAGCAAGAAATGTGGACCATTTAGATGAATATGGGTGATGTGGATGAAGGTAAAACAAAGTGGTGTGAAAGGGACTTCCCTGGCAGTCCAGTTGTTAAGACTCTGTGCTCTCAATGCAGGGGTCATGGGTTCAATCCCTGGTGGGGAACTAAGATCCCACACTCTGCATGGTGTGGCCAAAAAAAACCCAGAAAACAAACAAACAAACAAAACAAAGTGGTGAGAAAATATCAAAATGTAGATTTCTCAACTGGAAGTTCAACTTTGTAACAGTTAGTTTGCAAATGTCACCACTTTTTTTTTTTTTTTAAAGTTCCATACCAGAAAGACACTTTTCAGAAGTACTTGTCTGGTAAGAAGCAGTGGGGTATTTCAGACTAGAAATACATGTTCTCCTCTGTAACTTAAGAAATTAAGATTAGATATTACTGGACTAGTTTATAACCTTCTGCTTGTATGAAGTTCCAACTTACCATATCTGTGCTAAAACAGGTTGAGGTAACCCAGATTGAAAAAAAAAGTTTCTAGCTTGATCACCTGTAAATTAAATGGAAAAAGTTTTAGAAGAAAACAGCAGCTGACAGAAAACCACTATGGCAAAATTACAAAAAGAAAGAGGTTAATAATCCTGTAAATACTGAACTGAATACATTTTGAAAGCCAAATGATAAGTTTATAAATAACAGCAAAATGAATCCATCAGCACTGACTTTAGAATGTAACACTTAAAAAAAAATCATCTCAAAAAGGGCCTACCATTGTGTAGGGGTAGATTGTCCACTTTAATTAATCTGCTAGTAATTAAGATGGTAACAGCTACACATTACAACAAAGTGAACCTACAGAAATCCTCAAGAAACTGATGACTCATACTTCTACTTTACAAAAGAGTTCTTTGCCATTCCCATTTACCTACACTTCAGATTTTTGGTACTTCTAACATATTTATGGAGAGTTAGTAACAATGACTAAAAGAATCACATCAGGACTAAGAATTAGTAGGTTAAAGAGAAGTGAAACAAATACACACAAAAGCAAGTTCCCAGGAAATCTAGATCCCATTTCTTCTAAAGCTAATTCCTGAAGAGTCATCAAACAGGAAAGAGATTAGAAAAGGCAAAGTACAAAAGGATCTTTAAGGACATAGCAATAAGAACATTTTTTTTAATGTTCATAATCTGTTAATTTACTCAAGCCAGTTCAAGATCAGAATTAAGGAAGTGTTTTTGCTCAAGGACCACAGTCCAATGCTACAATTACTTAAAGAATGTGGTCCATTAATCTTTTTTTTTTTTTTTTTTTTCCTTTACGCGGGCCTGCCACTGCCGTGGCCTCTCCCGCTGCAGAGCACAGGCTCCGGATGTGCAGGCTCAGCGGCCATGGCTCATGGGCCCAGCCGCTCCGCGGCATGCGGGATGCTCCCAGACCGGGGCACGAACCCGTGTCCCCTGCATCGGCAGGCGGACTCTCAACCGCTGTGCCACCAGGGAAGCCCCTGGTCCATTAATCTTAACCAATTCCCAACAGTGATATGCCTAAAACAGTGACTTGGCATCCATTAAAAACTACAAAACAGACTTGAGTGCATTGGAGGAGAAGCAACTGTAAAAATACAGACTCCAGGTTAAGGCAAAATAGGCAAAGTGTACCCCTGATCACATGTGCCCACCTTCGCTCTGCATAATAGATTTTCCACAGATATATGCACTACGATAAGTAAAAATGTAAAAATACTGACTCCAATTACCAGTAATAAATCCAGATATTGGCTTTAAACTATGGAACTGTTGATCATGCTTTGCTCTTTCCTCTACAGTTATGGCCCAAATATCCAGGCTACCTACAATCCAAAAAAGACAAAGAAATTATTCAATGAGAAAAGAAAAACAAAGTGCTCACACCCACAGTTTCCATAGTACCTTAAGATACTGTCAGTATGTTATAAATGATTTGACAAGTTACCATCTGTTTGTCCTTGGAAGTTTTGAATATAAAGTTAGAAAGCTAAGAGTAGACATATACACGCTACTATATATAAAACAGACAACTAATAAGGACCTACTGTATAGCACAGGGAACTCTACTCAATACTCTGTAATGACCTATATGGAGAACAATCTAAAAAAGAGTGGATATATGTATATGCATAACTGATTCACTTTGCTGTACAACAGAAACTAACACAACATTGTAAATCAACTATATGCCAATAAAAATTTTTTAAAGGAAAAAAAAAGAAAATTAAGAGTAAAGCAGGCCAAAAAAAAAAGATATTAGCACAAACTCTTTTTTTAAAAACTTGTCCTATAACCCCGTAGTTAGCAGGACTGTATGAAGACATGTTAATAATCATCATTTATTTAAATAAACAGACTGATTTACAAATCAATAGTCTAATTTAAAACAGTATTTTCAGGTATCTTAAATGCCACAAGTGAAAGTTATGGAAAAATTGAGCTTCACTAAATTAGTATCCTATGTGATTCCATGAAAATCTTTTTGGAGTGATAAAAATATTCAAATACTAGATTGTAGTGAATTTTATGGCATGTAGATTATAACTCACTGAAGCTGTTTTTAAAAATGGGTATCCTGAAAAAAAACGATGGCAAACCAAAGGGAACAGGGTTTAAGTCCTTCTTCAGTTTCAGTTCTTGGACTGACCAGATATCCCCTTGTTTCTGAGACTGTCCTCACTTTAGTGTTAGGTTTTCTCAAACGAATTCACCAAATAGCTCTAGATTACATAGGTAGAAGGTTTTCAGAAGTTCAGACATTTTCCCAAAAGGTGGGAACAGACAGTATGTGAAGGTGCCAAGCATACAAGCAAAATGTCTAAACACTGAAATCTCCCTTGTCTGCAGGGTCTGATATGACAGCGACAGGCAGAGCAGCAATTCACTCAGTCACTGAAAACAGACTTGTTGAACACCTCCTATGTGCCACACACTGTGTTAGACATTAGGGATAAGATGGTGACCGAAATAGATCAGATCCCTACCCTCACAGGCCTTACAGTCCTGCAACTTCTACTGCCCTGTCAAAATTTGTCAAACAGAAACAAACCCCACCAAACAAGCAAAACAAAACAAAGAAAAAACTTGCTCAGTAATTAAGAAGGGGGACCAAAACAAAACAGAAAATAAAACAGTAAGACTACTGGTTTTGAAAAGGTTGCAGACTTCTGTACTAGAATTTCACAGAGACTTTTACAGATGTGATCACAGGGATGGGGCTTTATGCTGCCTTACTCTCTTCATGGTGGCTAGGTTCGACAGCTGCCAAGAGAAACTCATTGATATGGCATGCTCTCTTTAAAACAAAACAAAACTTGGCCAGTAAGCAAAACCAACATTTAACACTTTCCTAATAATCTTAGGGAAAATTACCTGAAAAACACACTTTATGCAGATTGATGTTTCAAGCAGATAAACTGAAGTAAAACAAAAATGTCATGCTTTAAATCCAGTCTAAAGAAAAAGTACAGAATAAATGACCCAGTCACCTCAACAAATAAATTGCAAAACAAAAAACCAAAAAAACAGGGATGGAGAAGGGTTCACTAACAAAGCAACTTAGGAGACACATGAACTAATTGCAAAGTATGTGTCTTGTTCGGATCCTGATTTGAACCAACCAACCGTGACAACAACAACGAAAAATATCTAAAGGCTATCAGGGAAAATTTTAACACTGACTTGATAGTTGAAGACATTAAGGAATTACTAGAAACTTTACAGGAGTGGTAACAGTATTGTAGTTATATCTTTAAAACTGTTATCTTTTAGAAACACCCACTAAAATGTTTGTGGATGAAATGATCTGATGTATGAGAGGTGCTCAAAAGAATCCAGGTGAAACTATATTGGCCATTAGTTGATTGATAATCACTGAAACTATATGATGGGTTGATTATATTATTCCCTCTACTTACGTGAGTATTTGAAATTTGTCATAATACTAAGTTTTAAAAATTGCGATTCCAAAGTACATTAAAAAAGGAAAATCTTTGAAAACTTACCACCAAAAGGTGTTGGAAACTGAGCCATGTTTCTGTTACTTTCACCTTGCTAATGGACGCCTGTAATTGAAATGCAACATTTAAGTTCATGAAAACTTCACTCCTAGGTACTTATAAACACACGAACATGCTGTCTTAATGACCTGAAGACTGATACTAGAGTTAGGGGGTAGCACTGCAAATGAATGTTACAACTAAGGGTTCATTCATTCATTCCTTCTCTGCGCAGTTTCTCAGTCCCAGGTGCAATGACGGGCACTGAGGAATGTGAACGGAAGGCTCTCCAGCAGCAAGAAGCTTTCAGTCTGGTGAGTGATACTATTAGCTTGGGACAGCCTATTATCTCATTAATTGTATTGTTGTATTTGTTATTTTTTAAATATATCTTTTTCCTAACCATCTACATATACTACTCCATCTGCTTCATGGTTACAACAACTGCTCTTTTTTTTTTTTTTTTTCAGTACACGGACCTCTCACTGTTGTGGCCTCTCCCGTTGCAGAGCACAGGCTTCGGACACGCAGGCCCAGCAGCCGTGGCCCACAGGCCCAGCCACTCCGCGGCATGTGGGATCCTCCCGGACCGGGGCACGAACCCATGTCCCCTGCATCGGCAGGCGGACTCCCAACCACTGTGCCACCAGGGAAGCCCCAACAACTGCTCTTTTTAATGAGCACTTAGTACATGCTGCGCACTGTCTTATCTCTCTCTTTTTTTTTTTTTTTTGGCTGCACTGTGCATCATGCACAATAGTTCCCTGATCAGGGATCAAACCTGTGCCCTTGCAGTGGAAGCGCTGAGTCTTAACCACTGGACCGCCAGGGAAGTCCCTTATCTCTTTCCATCGTATCACAGCCCTATGACATAGGTACTATATTACCATTCCATACTATACACGAAGAACATGAGAATCAGAGAGGTGAAGTGATTAGAACATCACACATTTGGTGACCAAGCTGGATTTGAGCAGGGGAAGCAAACTCCACAGCCTGTGTTGCTTTTATGAAAAACATTGTCTGCGATTGCTACTTTAAAATGCATATTACACTAATGTCTGCCCAGAATACCAAACACAAACCCAGGCTCAAATATCCCCATCAGGTATTATTTGCTCATGAACAGTCAATGTGAAACCAAGCCAGTCCTCGTCCCCAACTAAAAAAATCCAAACTTAATATTTTTCCTTATGCTTAACTAAACAACATGGTAAGTGCACACAGTTAAAAATGAATACTAAATAGTAACAGAAAAAAATTAGATAAATTTAGAATTAAAAAGTGACAGTCCCTTTGCCCTAATACTCAATTTCATCTGTCCATGGAATTTTAAAATTCCAAAAGCTCTATCTTGTTCTCAATTATTTATTCCTAGTGTTCTCCCCCAACTCTTTTTTAAATGGACACAACTTCTTTTATTCTTCTGATTTTTTTTTACATTTTACTCTTTAGTTTTCTTCTGTTTCTTGCATCATTTGATTCCGTTTTTGTTTGCTCACTGATAGTTCGTTTAGGGTCATTCTCTTTCACTTTTGAGGCTTTCCTCATATATCTGGTGATCCTTGGATGCACCTTCATATTTAAGACGGAGGCACTAAAACAATGCTCAGAAGCTGGGCATGGGTGGCAGGTTTATTAACTGATGGGCTTCTCCCTATGCTGATCAGATATATCTAGTCACCTGTTCATTGGGAGATCTCCAAATGTCAGTAAGTAGATTTTTTCTATTGAAGCTATATTCAGCTAGATGTGGTATTCCAGCTGGCTTCTGGGGAGGAGTGGAGAAGGGAGAAAGAAGTGAGGGGCCTAACTTCAGTGGGTGGACTTGTATACAATCCCTTTATCTTCAACCCCATGTTTCACCCCTCTAGTCTGGAGCATCTCTGGCCTAGTGCTCTTCATATGTCCCCAGAGGAAGGGGGCTGACGTAGTCACCTGTCTGCTGGGGGTGCAGGAGAGAATGTTTCAAAATGTCTGAAACACAGACTGTTGAAGAATTTCGATTTTCAGCTGCAGAACTGACCTAGGAATGCCAGGAGCCTCCAAGCACTATGGGCCTGGGACAAGCTGGCTTGACCTCATCTTTATTTGTAGGCACTGTTTATCTACCTCTGAACTCAAATTAACACTCCTTTCCAAAGTTATGTTTCTCTTTACAAAAAATTGTCAAAATCTTTTGTCACTGGGGACTTCCCTGATGGCGTAGTGGTTAAGAACCTGCCTGCCAATGCAGTGGACACGGGTTCAAGCCCCGGTCTGGGAAGATCCCACATGCCGCGGAGCAACTAAGCCCGTGTGCCACAACTACTGAGCCTGTGATCTAGAGCCCACGAGTCACAACTACTGAGCCCATGTGCCACAAATACTGAATCCCACGCACTTAGAGCCTGTGCTCCGAAACAAGAGAAGCCACTGCAATGAGAAGCCCGTGCACCACAATGAAGAGTAGTCACTGCTCGCTACAACTAGAGAAAGCCCGCGCGCAGCAACAAAGACCCAAAGCAGCCAATAAATAAATACATGCATAAATTTATATTTAAAAAAATCTTCTGTCACTATCTTCTCTACTGTTATCTTTTTCCTTAGGAGTTAACATCTTTTAGCTGACTATGTGATTATGGCAGACATCAGGAAAGGAGAAGAGAAAACACATGTGGTCAAGCCACCACAATGAACTGGAAGTCTATGAGTCCAGTTATGAAGCAGGCCACTTCTCACTGCCAATTCCCTTTAAAAACTACAGCTGCTATTCTGTTCTTCCACTATTTCTTAGTCAATATATTATGTAGGTAAGCTTGATAATTTTCCAAAAAATTTTAGTTTTTTACCTCACTTAATCTTCATAATGGCCTTGAAATTGACAAGTCATATGTCTTTTGAGCTTTATTCCCCCAAAATTACAGAACAAGACTGTAAAGAATATGCAAAAATTCTTCACCAAAGAAGAATTCAAAACTGAAACTCAAAAATATATAAAAAAGGATATATGTTGGCAAAAACATAACCAAGGGTTTATGCAGAAGTCAAGGTTAATTTAACATTTGAAATTAATGTAATCAACCATATTAACAGAATAAACCAAAAAGCTCATATAATCGTTTTTCCATAAATGTGGGGAAAAAAGCCTTGGCAAAACCTCAACACCTAGGAATGATAAAAACTCTCAGAAATCTAAGATTAGTAGGAAACTTCCTCAAACAGATACAGGGCATCTATGAAAAACCTATATCTAGCATCATAGTTAAAGGTTAAAGACTAAATTTCCCCCCGCAGAGATCAGGAAGAAGGCAAGGATACCTACTTTTACCACTTCTATTCAACATTGTTTTGAAGGTTCTAGCCCTGAAATAAGGTAAGAAAAACAAACAGACAAAAAAAAAAAAAAAGATTTTTAAAAAATCTATAAAACTCTATTTACAGATGATATAATTGTTTACACAGAAAACCCCAAGGAATCTACAAAATAGTACAATAAGTGAACTTGGCAATATCATAGGATGAAAGGTTGATATCAACTGAATTCTTATATATGAACAACAAATAATTGGCAATTGAAATTAAGACAAACAATCCCACTTATAGCAGTGCCAAAAAAATGTAAAAGTCCTAGGTATAAATTTAACAAAAGACATCCAAGGCCAAGGTCTCTATGCTGAAAACTACAAAATATTGCTTAAAAAAAATTAAAGAAGACCTAAATAAATGGAGAGCTATACTATGTTAATAGAAAGATTCAATATTGCTAAAATGGCAATTCCCACCAAATGGATCTATATATTCAATGCAATCCCAATTAAAACTGCAGCAGGCTTTTAAGTAGAAATTGGCAGGCTGATATTGACATTTACTTGCAAATGCAAAGGACCTAGAATAACCACAGTAATTTTTAAAAAGAACAAAATTGGAGGATTTATTCTACCTGATTTCAAGATTTGCTAAAAAAGCAATGGAATAACCAAGACCTTTTGGGACTGATATAAAGGCAGACGTACCAGATCAATGGAACAAAGAGTTGAGAAATAGATTTACACGTTTGGTGAATTCATTTTTGGCAATGGCAAATCACTGGAGGAAAAAAGTCTTTTCAACAAACTGAAGTAGATCAACTGGATATGGGGAGGTGGTGAAGGTGGGAGCGGGGAACACCGATCCTACTTCACAAAATACACAAAAATTGATTCAAAATGGATCAAAACTTAAATTTGGCCTAAATTTAAAACCGTATAGTTTTACACAAAAAAATTCTAAAAGATAGAATATCTTCGTGACCCTTGGGCTAGGCAACAATTTCTTAGAACACAAAAAAGCATGATTTATTTTTTAAAAAAGAGAGAGAACAGGAAATTGGACTTCATCAGAGTGAAATGTTAGCTCATTAAGAAAACAAAAAGGCAAGCCACAGACTGGGAGAAAACATTTGCAACACATATATCAGACAAAGGAACTGTATTCAGAATATATAAAGAACTCTTGCAACCTAAAAGTAAATAGTAAGACAAACAACTTAGTGAGGAAATTGATAAGAGATATGAATAGACACTTCACAAAATAACTCTCAGAAACGGCCAAGAAACACATGAAAAGGTGATCAGCATCATTAGCCATTAGGGAATCTAAACCAAAGTGATATGCCACTATGTTTCCACCAGAACGGCAAACATGAAAAAGACTGAGCATACCAAGTGCAGGCAAAGATGTGGAACAGCTAGACTCTGCTGGTGGGAATGTAAAATGGTATAATCACTTTGGGAAACAGTTTTCTTAAAAAATTATACAGCTACCATTCAACCCAGCCACTCTACTTCTCTATATTTAGCTACGAGAAATGAAGATTTCTATCCACAGGAAGATTTCTACACATATCATATCAACTTTATTTTTATTTATTTATTTATTTATTTATTTTTGCTGTACGCGGGCCTCTCAGTGTTGTGGCCTCTCCCGTTGTGGAGCACAGGCTCTGGAAACGCAGGCTCAGTGGCCATGGCTCACAGGCCCAGCTGCTCCGCGGCATGTGCGATCTTCCCGGACCGGGGCACGAACCCGTGTCCCCGGCATCGGCAGGCGGACTCTCAACCACTGTGCCAGCAGGGAAGCCCCTCAACTTTATTTTTAAGAGCCAAAAACTAGCAACCCAAACAACTGATGAATGGATAAATAGTGATATACTCATACAAAGAAATACTATTTAGCAATAAAAAGGAACCAACTGTTGCTATAAGCAATAACATGCATGAATGTCAAAATTACTATGCTTAATGAAAGAAGCAGGTATACACATACACACACACAGTATAATTCCATTTTTGTAAAAATTGCAGAAAATATTAACTACTCTATAGTGATAGAAAGCCAGTGATTGCCAGGAGATGAGAGTAGAGGAAGGGACAATGTAAAATTACAAAGAGGCACAGGAAAACTTTGGGGAGGAATGGAAATGTTTGCTATCGTCATAATGGTGATGGTTTCACAGGTATATCCATAGGTCAAAACTGATCAAACTGTGCACTTTTTAAAAAATTAATTAATTAATTTTTTGGGGGGGGTGCTGCGTAGGGTCTTTGTTGCTGCGTGCGGGCTTTACTCTTCATTGCAGTGCATGGGCTTCTCATTGGGTGGCTTCTCTTGTTGCAGAGCACGGCTTCTAGGTGCGCGGGCTTCAGTAGTTGTGGCTTGCCGGCTCAGTAGTTGTGGCTCACAGGCTCTAGAGTGCAGGCTCAGTCGTTGTGGCACACGGGCTTAGTTGCTCTGTGGCATGTGGGATCTTCCCGGGGCAAGGCTCGAACCCGTGTCGCCTGCATTGGCAGGCGGATTCTTAACCACTGCGCCACCAGGGAAGCCCAAACTGTGTACTTTAAATACATGCAATTTAGTGTATCGATACTTCCCATTGGGTCACAAGCCACAAAGAAAATTCTAAAAATAAAAGTCAAGAGTTTGGCTATCCTAGCAGCTGAATACAAACTAGAATATCTACATTGGACTATCCTCTTAAGAGAAGTAGTTATTTCCAATAACTTTCAACAAGTATTTTATCTTTAAAACACACATAAGAAAAGACTCAACTTTAAGGTCAAGTTTAAAAAAATGGAAGGGATAGAACAAATGATGGACAGACAATACGGCTTTTGAGCAAGAATACTTAATATAATTAAGGAGTTTACAATGACCTCATTTGACTCAATAGAAAAATAATGATAACAACAACAACAACAACAACAACAATTTTTAAATGGCCAAAGGACCTGAACAGACACTTTTCCAAATAAGACATACAAATGGCCAACAGGTACACTGAAAAGGTGCTCAACATCACTAATAATCAAGGAAATGCAAATCAAAATCACAATGAAATATCACTTCACTCCTGTTAGGATAGCTATTATCAAAAAGAGATAACAGGGCTTCCCTGGTGGCACAGTGGTTGAGAGTCCGCCGGCCCGATGCAGGGGACACGGGTTCGTGCCCCGGTCCGGGAAGATCCCACATGCCGCGGAGCGGCTGGGCCCGTGAGCCATGGCCGCGGAGCCTGCGCGTCCAGAGCCTGTGCTCTGCAATGGGAGAGGTCACAACAGTGAGAGGCCTGCACCACAAAAAAAAAAAAAAAAAAAAAAAAAAGAGATAACAAATGCTGGCAAGGATGTGGAGCAAAGGAAACCCTTGTGCACTGCTGTTGTGAAATGTAAATTGGTGCAGCCACTGTGGAAAACAGTATGGAGGTTCCTCAAAAAATTAAAATAGAACTACCATATGATCCAGCAATGCCATCTCTTGATATATATCCAAAGGAAATGAAATCATTATCTCAAAGAGATATATGAACTTCCATGTTTGCTGCAGCATTATTAACAATAGTCAAGACATGGAAACAACATGTGTCTGCAGATGTATAAATAGATAAAGGAAATGTGGGATACATATACAATGCAATACTATTCAGCCTTAATAAAAGAAGACCCTGCCATTTGTGACATGGTTAAACCTGGAAGACATTTTGCTAAGTGAAATAAGCCAGACACAGAAAGACAAATACTATGTGATCTCACTTATATGTGGAATCTAAACGAGCCAAACTCATAGAATCATAAGGCAGAACAGTGCTTGCCACGGGTGGGAGTAAGGAATGAGGAGACTTGGTCAAAGGATACAAACTTTCAGTTATAAGATGAGTAAGTTCTGGGGATCTAACGTATAGCGTGGTGACCACAGCTAATAATACTGCATTGTATACTTGAAATGTGCTAAGAGAATAGATCGTAAGTGTGCTCACCACACACACACACACACAAAAATGGTAGATAAGGTGTGGATGTGTTAATTAGCTTGACTGTGGTAGTCCTTTCACAATGTATACACATACTGAATGCTGTACACCCTAAATATATAAACTTTTAATTTGTCAATTATACCTCAAGAGAGCTGGGGGTAAAAAGGAGTTTATAATTAAACAGGGGATGGACAAATCACATAAAAAATCTGTGTGTATGTGTGTGGGTAGAGGGAGAGAGAGAGAGAAAATGTAGGTGACAAGTAATAATTCACTAAGATTGTATTATTAAATGCTACTAACACACCTGACCTGTATTAGTCAATTTAATCCAATTAACAACACTATGGGTTAAATAATATTACTATCCCATCTTAGGGATGTGGAAACAAAGGCACAGCTTATATAGTCATTCAAATTTCCTGAAGGTTTGAAAATTTTCTAAATGATGGAACAGAGAGTCAGTCTTGTTTCAGTGCTCGTGTATAACCTCATACTTTCAGGATTAAGAACTTAATGGAATATTCCTGAAGTAGTTAGCCTGGTAAACCTTCCAGGGTGGAGCTGGGGGTGGGGAATGAGAGGATACTGTCCCAAGCAATAAAAGCGCTGGAAAGCAAAAAAGACGAGGGAGGGGAAAGCAAGTGGGTTTGTTTGCTTGTTTTTCATAAATTTATTTATTTATTTATGGCTGTGTTGGGTCTTCGTTGCTGCTCGCGGGCTTTCTCTAGATGCAACGAACGGGTCTACTCTTTGTTGCAGTGCGCAGGCTTCTCATTGCGGTGGCTTCTCTTGTTGCAGAGCATGCGCTCTAGACGCGTGGGCTTCAGTAGCTGTGATGCGTGGGCTTCAGTAGTTGTGGCACGTGGGCTCATTAGTTGTGGCTCGCGAGCACAGGCTCAGTAGTTGTGGCGCACGGGCTTAGTTGCTCCGCGGCATGTGGGATCTTCCCGGACCAGGGCTCGAACCCGTGTCCCCTGCATTAGGCAGGCGGCTTCTTAACCACCATGCCACCAGGGAAGTCCTGTTTTTTTAAAGTGTCATAGCAGACCACAGAGGAAATTGAATGCAGGAAATAAGTTTAATAGAATTTTGCCAGATAAGTCCAAAGAGCTTTTACTTCTTATATGAAAAGTAAAATGTAAGCATTTATCAAACGGAAGTTGAAAGTCTTATATTAAAAAAAAAAAAAAACAAGTAACAGAGCAGTTTAAAAAAACAAAAAAGGAGTGAGTGAAGGCAGAAGTTCAACCCATATGATGGGATTTCAGCGGGGTAAGGTGTGTTACCTACAATGAAACGTAGGTAGGAATCTACCTGGAAGAAAACAGAGAAGGGCGTTCTTCTCCCTAAGGTGCCTGGCCCTACTGCCTGGGAAGCAGGGAGGCAGGACCACTGCCCCAGAACAAGTGCAGAAAGCTCAGAAGCTGATGCAGTGCTTCCGGGGGGAAGATCTCTTCACACAGGCAGAGAAGGTAGCCACCATGCACACAAGCATGCCCACCCCACTTTATTAACAGCTTAGTATTTGTATTGCCTCAATATACAACTGTGCCTTCTTTTGCACACTTTATATTATAATACACACTTTCCCAAAGTTAGTAAAACCTTTAATAAACACATTGCTGGCTTAGATATTAATTTTCAGAGGGAGGCAAACACTCCTATATTTACATATAAAGGATAGAAAAACACTCAGACATATTGAGTAATCAAGGAACAGGTAAATAGTAGTTTGAAAGGCTTGGCTAAATGTTAGGATTTTTAAGCCAAAAGCTAAAACATGTTTGAGAAAAGTCTTCAACCTTTCTTCATTTCAGCTTCAGAAATGAGAGCTGATTATAGAAAGCTGAAAAAACAAGTATGACCCCTAGTTTCACTATGTACATTAAAATCCCAAATGTTGATGTATTTAAAGTAGAAGACACCTCTATAAATGTATATGTATAAAATAGGTAGATCATCCTTAAAACAGTATTTATAAAAATGTCACTTTGCATGATAAAAAACTGTTAAAACAGGTTTGTTATTTGATTTCCAATGTTTTGCTATCATAAGTAAAGGGAGATTATTCAGAAAATATTAAATGATTTCAAAAAACAAAATACGAAACGTGTATAACTGGTTTCTAGCATGCAACAGGCACTAAAGTTTTAGACACTAAAATACTAAAAAAGGCAAAAACTAATCATGAGGAATAAAATTTCTAAACAATTATTGACATAAATTAAAACTTTTAGAAGACTTCCGGGTAAGATGGCGGAAGAGTAAGACGCGGAGATCACCTTCCTCCCCACGGATACACCAGAAATACAGCTACACGTGGAACAACTCCTACAGAACACCTACTGAACGCTGGCAGAAGACCCCAGACCTCCCAAAAGGCAAGAAACTCCCCACATACCTGGGTAGGGCAAAGCGGAGAGATCCCCACACAGAGGATCAGTGCCGAGCGGCACTTACCAGCCCGAGAGGCTTGTCCGCTCGCCCGCCGGGGCGCGCAGCGCTGGAAGCTGAGGCTCGGGCTTCGGTCAGAGCGCAGGGAGAGGACTGGGGCTGGCGGCGAGAACTCAGCCTGAAGGGGGCTAATGTGCCACACCTAGCCGGGAGGGAGTCCGGGAAAACTCTGGAGCTGCCGAAGAGGCAAGAGACTTTTTCTTCCCTCTTGGTTTCCTGGTGCGCGAGGAGAGGGGATTAAGAGCGCTGCTTAAAGGGGCTCCACAGACGGGCGCGAGTCGCGACTGAAAGCGCGGAGCCCAGTGACGGGCGTGGGACGCTGGGGCTGCTGCTGCCGCCGCCAAAAAGCCTGTGTGAGAACGCAGGTCACTGCTCACACCGCCCTTCCGGGAGCCTGTGCAGCCCGCCACTGCCGGGGTCCCGGGATCCAGGGGCGGCTTCACTGGGAGAACGCACGGCGCGCCTCGGGCTAGTGCAACGTCACGCCGACCTCTGCCGCTGCAGGCTCGCCCCGCACTCCGTGCCCCTCCCTCCCGCCCGGCCTGAGTAAGCCAGAGTCCCCGAAGAGGCTGCTCCTTTAACCCTGTCCTGTCTGAGCGAAGAACAGACGCCCTCCGGCGACCTACACGCAAAGGCGGGGCCAGATCCAAAGCTGAGACCCAGGAGCTGTGAGAACAAAGAAGAGAAAGGGAAACCTCTCCCAGCAGCCTCAGAAGCAGCGGATTAAAGCTCCACAATCAATTTGATATACCCTGCATCTGTGGAATACATGAATAGACAACACAACATCCCAAATTGAGGGGCCCGGAGTCAGTGCTGTGCCTCTGAGGTGGGAGAGCCAACTTCAGGACACTGGTCCACAAGAGACCTCCCAGCTCCACATAATATCAAACGGCAAAAATCTTCCAGAGATCTCCATCTCAACACCAGCACCCAGCTTCACTCAACGACCAGCAAGCTACAGTGCTGGACACCCTATGCCAAACAACTAGCAAGACAGGAACACAACGCCACCCATTAGCAGAGAGGTGGCCTAAAATCATAAAAAGTCCGCAGACACCCCAAAACACACCACCAGACGTGGACCTGCCCACCAGAAAGACAAGATCCAGCCTCATCCACCAGAACACAGGCACTAGTCCCCTCCACCAGGAAGCCTACACAACCCACTAAACCAACCTTAGTCACTGGGGACAGACACCAAAAACAACAGGAACTACGAACCTGCAGGCTGCAAAAAGGAGACCCCAAACACAGTAACATAAGCAAAATGAGAAGACGGAAAAACACACAGCAGGAGAAGGAGCAAGATAAAAACCCACCAGACCTAACAAATGAAGAGGTAATAGGCAGTCTACCTGAAAAAGAATTCAGAATAATGATGGTAAAGATGATCCAAGATTCTATTTCCCAGATCCAAAATCTTGGAAATGGAATAGACAAAATGCAAGAAACAGTTAACAAGGACCTAGAAGAACTAAAGATGAATCAAGCATCGATTAAAAACACAATACATGAAATAAAAAATACTCTAGATGGGATCAATAGCAGAATAACTGAGGCAGAAGAACGGATAAGTGAGGTGGAAGATAAAATAGTGGAAATAACTGCTGCAGAGCAAAATAAAGAAAAAAAAATGAAAAGAACAGAGGACAGTCTCAGAGACCTCTGGGACAACATTAAACACACCAACATTCGAATTATAGGGGTTCCAGAAGAAGAAGAGAAAAAGAAAGGGACTGAGAAAATATTTGAAGAGATTATAGTTGAAAACTTCCCTAATATGGGAAAGGAAATAGTTAATCAAGTCCAGGAGGCACAGAGAGTCCCATACAGAATAAATCCAAGGAGAAATACGCCAAGACACATACTAATCAAACTGTCAAAATTTAAACACAAAGAAATCATATTAAAAGCAGCAAGGCAAAAACAACAAATAACACACAAGGGAATCCACATCAGGATAACAGCTGATCTCTCAGCAGAAACTCTACAAGCCAGAAGGGAGTGACAGGACATAATTAAAGTGATGAAGGAGAAAAACCTGCAACCAAGATTACTCTACCCAGCAAGGATCTCATTCAGATTTGATGGAGAAATTAAAACCTTTACAGGGGCCTCCCTGGTGGCGCAGTGGTTAAGAGTCCGCCTGCCGATGCAGGGGATACGGGTTCGTGCCCCGGTCTGGGAGGATCCCATATGCCGCGGAGCGGCTGGGCCCGTGAGCCATGGCCGCTGGGCCTGCGCATCCGGAGCCTGTGCTCCGCAACGGGAGAGGCCACAACAGTGAGAGGCCCGCATACCGCAAAAACAAAAACAAAAACAAAAACAAAAAACCAAAAAAAACCTTTACAGACAAGCAAAAGCTGAGAGAGTTCAGCACCACCAAACCAGCTTTACAACAAATGCTAAAGGAACTTCTCTAGGCAAGAAACACAACAGAAGTAAAAGACCTACATTAACGAACCCAAAACAATTAAGAAAATGGGAATAGGAACATACATATCGATAATTACCTTAAATGTAAATGGACTAAATGCTCCCACCAAAAGATACAGATTGGCTGAATGGATACAAAAACAAGACCCATATATATGCTGTCTACAAGAGACCCACTTCAGACCTAGAGACACATACAGACTGAAAGTAAGGGGATGGAAAAAGATATTCCATGCAAATGGAAACCAAAAGAAAGCTGGAGTAGCAATTCTCATATCAGACAAAATAGACTTTAAAATAAAGACTACTAGAAGAGACAAAGAAGGACACTACATAATGATCAAGGGATCGATCCAAGAAGAAGATATAACAGTTGTAAATATTTATGCACCAAACATAGGAGCACCTCAATACATAAGGCAAATACTAACAGCCATAAAAGGAGAAATCGACAGTAACACACTCATAGTAGGGGACTTTAACACCCCACTTTCACCAATGGACAGATCATCCAAAATGAAAATAAATAAGGAAACACAAGCTTTAAATGATACATTAAACAAGATGGACTTAATTGATATTTATAGGACATTCCATCCAAAAACAACAGAATACACATTTTTCTCAAGTGCTCATGGAACATTCTCCAGGATAGATCATATCTTGGGTCACAAATCAAGCCTTGGTAAATTTAAGAAAATTGAAATTGTATCAAGTATCTTTTCCGACCACAATGCTATGAGACTAGATATCAATTACAGGAAAGATCTGTAAAAAATACAAACACATGGAGGCTAAACAATACACTACTCAATAATGCAGTGATCACTGAAGAAATCAAAGAGGAAATTAAAAAATACCTAGAAACGAATGACAATGGAGACACGACGACCCAAAACCTATGGGATGCAGCAAAAGCAGTTCTAAGAGGGAAGTTTATAGCAATACAATCCCACCTTAAGAAACAGGAAACATCTCGAATAAACAACCTAACCTTGCACCTGAAGCAATTAGAGAAAGAAGAACAAAAACATCCCAAACTTAGCAGAAGGAAAGAAATCATAAAAATCAGATCAGAAATAAATGAAAAAGAAATGAAGGAAACGATAGCAAAGATCAATAAAACTAAAAGCTGGTTCTTTGAGAAGATAAACAAAATTGATAAACCATTAGCCAGACTCATCAAGAAAAAAAGGGAGAAGACTCAAATCAATAGAATTAGAAATGAAAAAGGAGAAGTAACAACTGACACTGCAGAAATACAAAAGATCATGAGAGATTACTACAAGCAACTCTATGCCAATAAAATGGACAACCTGGAAGAAATGGACAAATTCTTAGAAATGCACAACCTGCCAAGACTGAATCAGGAAGAAATAGAAAATATGAACAGACCGATCACAAGCACTGAAATTGAAACTGTGATAAAAAATCTTCCAACAGGGCTTCCCTGGTGGCGCAGTGGTAGAGCGTCCGCCTGCCGATGCAGGGGACATGGGTTCGTGCCCCGGTCTGGGAAGATCCCACATGCTGCGGAGCGGCTGGGCCCGTGAGCCATGGCCGCTGAGACTGTGCGTCCAGAGCCTGTGCTTCACAACGGGAGAGGCCACCACAGTGAGAGGTCCGCATACTGCAAACCCCCCCCCCAAAAAAAAAAAAAAATCTTCCAACAAACAAAAGCCCAGGACCAGATGGCTTCACAGGCGAATTCTATCAAGCATTTAGAGAAGAGCTAACACCTATCCTTCTGAAACTCTTCCAAAATATAGCAGAGGGAGGAACACTCCCAAACTCATTCTACGAGGCCACCATCACCTTGATACCAAAACCAGACAAGGATGTCACAAAGAAAGAAAACTACAGGCCAATGTCACTGATGAACATAGATGCAAAAATCCTCAACAAAATACTAGCAAACAGAATCCAACAGCATATTAAAAGGATCATACACCATGATCAATTGGGGTTTATTCCAGGAATGCAAGGATTCTTCAATATACGCAAATCAATCAACGTGATAGACCATATTAACAAATTGAAGGAGAAAAACCATATGATCATCTCAATAGATGCAGAGAAAGCTTTCGACAAAATTCAACACCCATTTATGATAAAAACCCTGCAGAAAGTAGGCATAGAGGGAACTTTCCTCAACATAATAAAGGCCATATATGACAAACCCACAGCCAGCATCGTCCTCAATGGTGAAAAACTGAAACCATTTCCACTAAGATCAGGAACAGGACAAGGTTGCCCACTCTCACCACTCTTATTCAACCTAGTTTTGGAAGTTTTAGCCACAGCAATCAGAGAAGAAAAGGAAATAAAAGGAATCCAAATTGGAAAAGAAGAAGTAAAGCTGTCACTGTTTGCAGATGACATGATACTATACATAGAGAATCCTAAAGATGCTACCAGAAAACTACTAGAGTTAATCAATGAATTTGGTAAAGTTGCAGGATACAAAATTAACGCACAGAAATCTCTGGCATTCCTATATACTAATGATGAAAAATCTGAAAGTGAAATCAAGGAAACACTCCCATTTACCATTGCAAGAAAAAGAATAAAATATCTAGGAATAAACCTACCTAAGGAGACAAAAGACCTGTATGCAGAAAATTATAAGACACTGATGAAAGAAATTAAAGATGATACAAATAGATGGAGAGATGTACCATGTTCTTGGATTGGAAGAATCAACATTGTGAAAATGACTCTACTACCCAAAGCAATCTACAGATTCAATGCAATCCCTATCAAACTACCACTGGCATTTTTCACAGAACTAGAACAAAAAATTTCACAATTTGTATGGAAACACAAAAGACCCCGAATAGCCAAAGCAATCTTGAGAACGAAAAATGGAGCTGGAGGAATCAGGCTCCCTGACTTCAGACTATACTACAAAGCTACAGTAATTAAGACAGTGTGGTACTGGCATAAAAACAGAAAGATAGATCAGTGGATCAGGATAGAAAGCCCAGAGATAAACCCACGCACATATGGCCAACTTATCTTTGATAAAGGAGGCAGGACTGTACAGTGGAGAAAGGACAGCCTCTTCAATAAGTGGTGCTGGGAAAACTGGACAGGGACATGTAAAAGTATGAGATTAGATCATTCCCTAACACCATACACAAAAATAAGCTCAAAATGGATTAAAGACTTAAATGTAAGGCCAGAAACTATCAAACTCTTAGAGGAAAACATAGGTAGAACACTCTATGACATAAATCACAGCAAGATCCTTTTGGACCCACCTCCTAGAGAAATGGAAATAAAAACAAAGATAAACACATGGGACCTAATGAAACTTCAAAGCTTTTGCACAGCAAAGGAAACCATAAACAAGACCAAAAGACAACCCTCAGAATGGGAGAAAATATTTGCAAGTGAAGCAACTGACAAAGGATTAATCTCCAAAATTTATAAACAGCTCATGCAGCTCAATAACAAAAAAACAAACAACCCAATCCAAAAATGGGCAGAAGACTTAAATAGGCATTTCTCCAAAGAAGATATACAGACTGCCAACAAACACATGAAAGAATGCTCAACATCATTAATCATTAGAGAAATGCAAATCAAAACTACAATGAGATATCATCTCACACCAGTCAGAATGGCCATCATCAAGAAATCTAGAAACAATAAATGCTGGAGAGGGTGTGGAGAAAAGGGAACACTCTTGCACTGCTGGTGGGAATGTGAATTGGTACAGCCACTATGGAGAACAGTATGGAGGTTCCTTAAAAAACTAAAAATAGAACTACCATATGATCCAGCAATCCCACTACTAGGCATATACCCAGAGAAAACCATAATTCAAAAAGAGACATGTACCAAAATGTTCATTGCAGCTCTATTCACAATAGCCCGGAGCTGGAAACAACCTAAGTGTCCATCATCGGATGAATGGATAAAGAAGATGTGGCACATATATACAATGGAATATTACTCAGCCATAAAAAGAAACGAAACTGAGCTTTTTGTAATGAGGTGGATAGACCTAGAGTCTGTCATACAGAGTGAAGTAAGTCAGAAAGAGAAAGACAAATACCGTATGCTAACACATATATATGGAATATAAGAAAAAAAATGTCATGAAGAACCTAGGGGTAAAACGGGAATAAAGACACAGACCTACTTGAGAATGGACTTGAGGTTATGGGGAGGGGGAAGGGTAAGCTGTGACAAAGCGAAAGAGAGGCATGGACATATATACACTACCAAACGTAGGCTAGAAAGATAGTGGGAAGCAGCCGCAGAGCACAGGGAGATCAGCTCGGTGCTTTGTGACTGCCTGGAGGGGAGGGATAGGGAGGGTGGGAGGGAGGGAGATGCATGAGGGAGGGGATGTGGGAACAGATGTATATGTATGACTGATTCACTTTGTTATAAAGCAGAAACTAATAAAAAAAAAAAAATAAAAAAAATAAAAAATAAACACATGGGACCTAATGAAACTTAAAAGCTTTTGCACAGCAAAGGAAACCATAAACAAGACCAAAAGACAACCCTCAGAATGGGAGAAAATATTTGCAAATGAAGCAACTGACAAAGGATTAATCTCCAAAATTTATAAGCAGCTCATGCAGCTCAATAACAAAAAAACAAACAACCCAATCCAAAAATGGGCAGAAGACCTAAATAGACATTTCTCCACAGAAGATATACAGACTGCCAACAAACACATGAAAGGATGCTCAACATCTTTACTCATTAGAGAAATGCAAATCAAAACTACAATGAGATATCATCTCACACCAGTCAGAATGGCCATCATCAAAAAATCTAGAAACAATAAATGCTGGAGAGGGTGCGGAAAAGAGGGAACACTCTTGCACTGCTGGTGGGAATGTGAATTGGTACAGCCGCTATGGAGAACGGTATGGAGGTTCCTTAAAAAACTAAAAATAGAACTACCATACCACCCAGCAATCCCACTACTGGGCATATACCCTGAGAAAAACATAATTCAAAAAGAGACATGCACCAAAATGTTCATAGCAGCCCTATTTACAATAGCCCGGAGATGGAAACAACCTAAGTGTCCATCATCGGATGAATGGATAAAGAAGATGTGGCACATATATACAGTGGAATATTACTCAGCCATAAAAAGAAATGAAATTGAGCTATTTGTAATGAGGTGGATAGACCTAGAGTCTGTCATACAGAGTGAAGTAAGTCAGAAAGAGAAAGACAAATACTGTATGCTAACACATATATATGGAATTTAAGAAAAAAAAATGTCACGAAGAACATAGGGGTAAGACAGGAATAAAGACACAGACCTACTAGAGAATGGACTTGAGGATATGGGGAGGGGGAAGGGTAAGCTGTGACAAAGTGAAAGAGCGGCATGGACATATATACACTACCAAACGTAAGGTAGATAGCTAGTGGGAAGCAGCCGCATAGCACAGGGAGATCAGCTCAGTGCTTTGTGACCTCCTGGAGTGGTGGGATAGGGAGGGTGGGAGGGAGACGCAAAAGGGAGGGGATATGGAAACATGTATATGTATAACTGATTAAATTTGTTATAAAGCAAAAAAAAAAAAAAAAGGAAAAAAGAAAAAGGCACCTTCCCCCTGAGCTGACACTGAACAGACTGGATTTATTCTCACTCTCTGCTACCACCCTTAGTCAGGGCACAACCCCTGCAGTGTACATGGAGGCCCTGAGCTTATCCCAGTCATTCTGAATAAAGGTCGTTTGAACGTCCAAAAAAAAAAAAAAAAAAACTTTTAACCTTATATTAAATAATTAAACTATTTAAGATGTCTTTAAAAACAGGTATGTCACATTATTCTTCTGAATTTCCTGAAAGTTTGAAAATTTTCTAACATGTTTTAAAATTAAAGGGGGGAAAGGGTAAATATAAAAAGAAGTATCGAGACGAAATGAGATAATTCAAACATATACTCATTCACAGAAAAAGAAATCCTCACAATTATGCAATTCGAATAATTAGCAGAATTCTAACAACCAAAGCAGGTCCAGTTAAGGATTAATGACTGAAAGACCAAAAGGAGATTATGAATGTACAGTATCTGTTTTTTACTTAATTAATGCCCATTCCCTCACAGAATCTTGGAATCATCTTATATACATAAGGAAAACGAGTCCCAACAATTAGACAAGCAAAGGCTATAGGAGAGGCAGAGACCTGGGCTGTGCTGTGAACATGCCACTAACTTATGTTGCTGGATTCATAACCAGAGAACACCTGGTCTCAATATTTAAAGACATACTCTTGGTAGAGAAGGCATTTTATGTACAATGGAACATTATAAACAAATTAGGCTTACATTCTCCCACCTATTCTTCTTAAATGTACAGTATTCCAACAGTTCTAGATTGCAGGAAATTACTTTCGTCACCACAGAAAGGCGAGCTGGCTAGAAGGTGTCAGAGGCTAGAGAGGTAAGGAAACAAAAGACCTATTCTTCCTCATATTCAAAATAGACTTCGTTTTTGGCTTGCATTTTAACAGGTCTATTGTCTACACCCAGTTCACAGTGTCCTTTCCCAATATTCAGGCTCATTTATTTGAAATAGATTTTCATGGTACTAAGGCAATAAACTTTAAATTCACTTCTTATTAAAAAAAATTTTTTTTTAATTCTGTTGTAAAGTTGATCAAAAGGTTTAGTTTTAGGTGAAAGGACCTACAGGATGGGAAGGTACAGAATAGAAAATTTAAATTTCTAGCAATTTGGCATCAATGAAACATAGAGAAAGAAAGGAAAGTGTCAAAATGTGGGAGAAAAATGAATATATATGTATAAATATCTTGAAAAATATAAAAATATTCTCAGGAACACATAAAAGTATATAATATACTCATATCATGATACTGTCTCATATTTGAGAGTTGTGAGGGTCTGGTTTAAGGCACTGTTCTGCCCATATTCATCCCTGTTCTAGAATAAAAATTAAAAGGAATCGCAAAAAATAAAACCAAAACCAAAAACAAACTATTGTCCCCACACCTCTTACTTTTGGAGGCCTTTACATTTCTAAAACTTTTAAATTACAAAACCTTAAAAAAAAAAAAAAAAAAAAGGAAATCTCTTTTATTGAAAAAAAAAAGTCTGCAATGAATGGAAAACAACTAGAAGAGCCTATACCCCTGCTTTATAAGCAAGTCTTACACCAAATTCCACCCCTGTGAAAAATGAGCAGGACATGAACAAAAGGCAGAAAGTTGCCCTGTAAGATTACACATAAAGGCAGGATGTAAACGAAGCTCTTTTGAAACACAGAGAAGAGGTACTGAAAGCCAAACAATAAATGGACAAAGGAACTGACAAATCCCAAACATACAGCCAACCTGATCAATGCCGAATTGTCATGTCTGAAGTCATGGACCTCCAATGTAGCTTATAAATGTGCTACTGTTTGAAGCTGAACAAGATGACCTGTAAGGACGTGCAGCTTGTTCATGAGTAAGATTTTAAAACGGCACGAAGGGTGAGGAACCCAATAAAAAAGAGAACTAAGTTCAAAGAGACATTGTCAACGTTGTCTGAGAAGCTGTAGTGAATATTCAAGTTGTCCTCTCAAAAGAGAACAGGCGTGCCTCCCAGATTTTTGTTGTTGGGGGAAGGGTTGGTGGCAGGGGACAGAGGTGAGAAGGGGATGCATCAGGAATGACCAGTGGTCAGCAATCACTGTCAGGCCCAGCTGTCAGCACATCCCTTGGCAACACTCACTGGCATTTCAGCCAACTTGTCCATTTACTCCTGCTTACTTTCCACAAAGAGAAACGCCAAGGAATGTCGCCTATAGAGCTCAAGGAGCAGATTTTAACCTCAGTTCTTCTAAATCACCCTTCCTTTAATATTTGCAATAGGAGAGAATTCATCAGGGAGCAATAAACCCAAAACGTAGCTACAAAGTTGAAAAATGAGGGACAGTGAACAAAGAGAGAAAGGCATTCTTGTTTTAAGAGAGAAAAGGAAATTAACCAGCCCCTCTCTGAAGCTTATTTGCACCTCTAGACCAAAGTCACACCTGAAAAGTAAGTCATTAACTTATAGCTTGTCTAACTCTTTTTTTTAAGAAATCAGATTCTACAGCTGCAGACAGGATAACCATTCATAAGCCTTAAATAAAATAAATGAGGGACTTTATTTCTTCCTGAAGGTCTCATTTTCAAGAAGGTCATTAAGAATAAAACATTATCACTGAAAGGTATTGAAAGCTGAAAAAGTAATTCCTGGAAAAGAGCAGATTACCCCAAACCAAAGAGCAAACAATAAAGAATCAATGAGTGGGAGAAGGGCATTTCAGATTAAATTTTATTTTAAATATAAAACTTTTGGAATTTCAAGATTATCAGCCAAATTAATGAGATTATATACATTTAACCTACTATCAACTCACTTTCCAGTTGCTTCCCAAATAAAAATTAATAAGTGACCAAAAACAGAAATTTCACAGGTAATTGTAAATACTTACCACATTAAAAAAAAAAAAGTAACGCACTAGGTAATGGGAGAACAAAATGTTGTCCTCTGTGTCATGTGGATAAATATGCTGGTCACTAAAAAGAGATGATAGAAAGATTTTCTTTCAAATAGAAGCTGAATTCTCAACACATTACAAGGCACATGCACACTTAAAAGAAAATATTAAAATAACCTTCCATGTCGTAGCACAAGAAATGATATCACACTTAGTCTTAAATCAACACAGTGTACTGGTTGACTACTCTCACCTTTATCGCTAGATAACTAACTTGTAAACCTCCAACTACAGGCAGCAACCAAGCCTGGTCTTAGCAGTTCAGCTGCAGGAACAGTGGTCAAGCCTAGGCAGAGAAAAGTTTTAGAGAAAGCCTCAGCATTGGAAAAGAAGTCAAGGAACTACCCAGAAAGCACCGATTGTGCAAAACAGCACTGCAACACTGAAAAGAGCAAGAAAGCAGGAAGGCCTCCTGCCAGATTTTTAAGCCTCGTTCAACAAAAATAGTGCAACAGTTGCAACCGGATAAATTAAATATGAGTTTATAGATCATAGTAAAAGAAGAAGTGAAACATACGCATGCTGTACAAAAAAACCCCATGTGCTAGTGTTGATTAAATGCTCTGCATTTGAATATATTCATCAAAATTAAATTTGGCTAGATGTAAGCCTTGATAACGAGTACACAACTGAGAAGCCAGTGAATATTTCACACCTTTGACATCTTCACAGATGTAGTGTGCCACAATGGACAACAATGACAATTAGACCAACTCCTGATGCCAGCAAGTGAAACTTCGAGGGAGATTTGTTTTAATCTCTTAGTAGAGTCCTTGCTAAGGACTGGTAAGTGTTTGCCCAATCAGGAGATAAAGGAAATCTACAGAGCTACCTGTTGATAACCTGATCCATGCACAGATGCTGGTTGCCTCCTGCTACAGCTGAAGATTATTTACCAACGTGTAAAGAATGGGCGAAGTCCAAGGGAAAAGCCTTACTGCAACATCAATGAAGTCACTGAGTATCATGAATGCGAGTAAAGAAAAATGCAGTCATTAACAAAAACCAACTGCACCCTGCTAGGTGACCTAGAGGACTTCTATGCAGAACAAGATTTATCGACACAAGGAAGTTTTAGGACTAAAAAACTGTTCAATAACATTAGCATCACTAAAACACTCAACAGACAGCAGCCAACAGAAAACCAGAGTTTTCAGAAGGCAACAGATACATGATTCCAATCTTTAATTTCACTTCACTTGACTGAATTACACTGAAATATATTCAAGCCTGAGAAAAAAAGAGAAAACCTGAAAAGAATCCTGGTCATTATTATTTACTGAGGATGACACTCAATTTCTTTAAGTAGATCCGTCTGTACCATTAAGTACAGAAGGGAAGCTTGGAAGTTTCTGTTAAAAATCACAAAGAGTGGGAGGGAGATGCAAGAGGGAGGGGATATGGGGATATATGTATACATATGGCTGATTCACTTTGTTATACAGCAGAAACTAACACAACATTGTAAAGCAATTATACTCCAATAAAGATGTTAAAAAAAGGACTTCCCTGGTGGCACAGTGTTTAAGAATCCACCTGTCAATGCAGGGGACACGGGTTCAAGCCCTGGTCCGGGAAGATCCCACATGCTGCGGAGCAACTAAGCCCGCGAGCCACAACTACTGAGCCCACGTGCACAACTACTAAAGCCCGCGCGCCTAGAGCCCGTGCTCCACAAGAGAAGCCACTGCAATGAGAAGCCTGCGCACCGCAAGGAAGAATAGCTCCCGCTTGCCACAACTAGAGAAAGCCCGTGCACAGCAACGAAGACCCAATGCAGCCAAAAATAAATGAAATAAAATAATTTTTTTTAAAAAAGGATGCTTTCAGAAGGTAAACACACACACACACACACACACACACACAAAATCACAAATACACTGTGGTCTGGAACAAAATTGAAAAAGAAGAAAATCCCAGTTTTTCTCAATTTCATATTTTCTTCAAAAAGGTTCAACTTCTCATAATATGAAAAACTTTGTAGAAGCCAACTTTATTCTCAAAATGTGAATTCCAGTTCAGTTTATCTAGAATTAGAATTTAGGCATGTTTGCACATGTCAAGTTGACTGCATTTGACTTCAATGTTGTGAAATCCAGTAGAGCTATTAAGCTTTACAATTCCGAATAACGATCAAAAGATTTTGAAAAGATAACTATTGTTACTGAAGGGAAGAAAAGTTAATTCATTCAATACGCAGCTCACTGATAAACATGCCTGATTAACATTCATCTACATGGACATTATAAACTAACCCTTTTATTCCCTCTCTGACAAAGCTTTTCTTATTTCCTTTACACCTCAACCTTTACAATGGACATTAGAAAGTTTTTGTCAGAGGGACATTTTACTTGGGAATTTGAGCTAATTTAATTAAGGTCAATCCAGCTTGAAAGCTCACCGCAAAGGAATGAAGTAAAACCTCGAAATAAATAAGGTTATTGTGGCAGATTTCCAATATTAATAACCGTATAGCAACTAGAGCCCGCCTCCCACTCCTGGTGGGAGGGTGAACTGTTACATCTCCTTTGGAAAGTAACGTGACAAAGCTTCAAGAGTGGAAAATGTTCTTTATCCATGTAACCAATAATTCAACTCCTGGGAATCTGCCTTAAGAAAATAATCCAAAATGCAAAGATCTATAGCCAAAGATGTTTACTGTGACTTTATTTTTCACAATTAAGAACTGAAATAATCTTCATCTAAACCTTGTGCAATGATTCACAGTCACTACTTCCCGTACCTTGCATCAAATAAAACAACCCACGGGACTGTGAAAGCCCAGAGAAAAAAGCTACCAACTCACTCAAGAGAATAAGTCACTCTTCAGAACAACTAGCAATGAGTGTGACTGAAATTCATAGCAGTATATAGATACATAGGAAACAGCATTCTAGACTAAAGAACAGCACAACGGGCATGGGCAAAGCACCATATAAAAGTTTAATAGGCATCCAAGGACTAGTCAATAATTCTGAATGGCAGGAACAGAAAAGGGACAAGAGAATATAAGAAATGCTATACATAGGATGGGAACCCAGTGGTGGAGAGAAACCTCCAAAATGCCTTGCCATCTAAGGAACCTTGGCTTCATGCTAAAGAGGCCTTCCTTTGAACACAGACCACAGAAGCAGCAGCTATATAAGCTATTTGATTTTTAATTTTTATTTCTCATAGAAAATAGAGAAAATCACACAAAAACGGTCTTTTTCAATTACTACCATTCAGAAAACAGCCCATTCATAAAGTTTACAAGGTAACTCACTCATACGTGAAGAGCTCGGCAGAGAAATAGATTGATTTTTCTCCCTTCTGTGGTTATATTTCAATAGGTGAGATCTAGAAATCTGACTGAAAAATGTTATTCTGCTGAATATATATATAAGAAAATAGAAATGTGTATAGATAGTCACACCATCTATTTGGAATTCTAATAATGCTGCTAACATTTAAATCTCCCTCTTTATTGCAACCTGAGTATGCTGCTCCAGTGGAAATCATGGGCCTTACAACAGCATTGACAGCAGCAAGGCCACGAGTCATTCTAAAAGAGAGGCAAACTTCTACTGACTCTCACAGTAGGTTAGCAAAAATTAACTGAGCCATCACAGGCAGGACACAGTCCAGAAAATGATCAACAGTTTGGAGCCTTCAGATGGAAAGCAACCAGCAAGCATCCAGCTCTGGTACTTACTGGCTGTGGACCTTGTGTGAGTTATTTAGACTATTTCTAAGCTTTAGATTCTTTATAAAATGCAGATAATAATAGTACCTAATTTAAAAGCTCATAATGACAGACTTTCCCCTGACCAAACTTTAATCAGGCTGCTCTGAGCCCTCTTCTGGACTAGGCCTCAGCCTTGGCCCTGTGCTGTCTTCAGTCTGCCTAGACCAGTTTTAGCAAGAATCCTGCTAGTCAGTTGAACAGAACCTCCTTACACCTGATATCTGATTGAGTTCTTCATCTCCAGCCTTTAATGTACCAGTCCCTGTACTAGGTCAATTTAGCAAGAATCCCCCTACCCTGATGTCTCCTCTTAGTAAATTTCCATCCACTGACCCCCTTCACCCTGCTCCTTGGCTACAGATCCCCACTCATCCTTGTTATACTCAGAGTTGAGCCTGTTCTCTCTCCTCTATTGCAATAGTCTTCAATAAAGTCTTCCTTATAGTTTTAACAAGTGTCAGAATAAGTTTTTCTTTAACAAGGAGGATAAAATGAGTTTTAATGGAAATAAAACACTTGGAACATTAACTTATACACTTTTGTTCAGTCACGATTATCATCCAGTAAATATAAAAGCGTAACTAAATGTTTAAAGGCTAAACTGTTCAGCTTAAATCAATTAATGGCTATTTATTACACAGCAGTTATTGTGATAAACATAAAGACCCAAAGAGAGGACGATACAGGTCCTGCCTCAGAGAGCTCAAATTTAGAACAGGAACAGAGAATCACTCTACACGTGCTCATACAACAATGGACAGCAGGTCAGGGTACAAAGGCAGCAGGGAAGAGAAACTGATGAACTGAGTGTAGTGGAAAGGTCACCAGACAGGCTTTGAAGGAGGAAGAGAAGTTGCAGAATCACTTTCAAGGTGGAGGATGAACACTCAGGAAGAAGGAAGCCATCCCAAGGGCAAAGGTGTAAGGGTGGAGTTGAGACTAGACCATGTCTCACTGGCACACTTGGGCAAGGGAGCTACTGAAAGATTTAACAGGAACGTGCCAGGACCAGAGTTGCCTTTTCCAATGTACTTTTTTCCAGTCTGTCCCTCTCCAGCAACTAAGAAGCCGGATTTGGGGAGGTGGCAGCTTAAATCCAAATAAACACACATTATGTAATTGGCAAGAAAATGTAGATACTTCCCATCAACAAGCACAAAATGGACAAGGGAAAAAAACTGAGCACAGACAGTTTGTAGAAACACACCAAGGGAAAAAGAGCCAAAATTAATATGTCAACATTAGGCAACCATAATGATTTTATTTACTGTACAGCTATTACAGATTGGTAACTATTAACTACTGAACTATCCTTACAAAAGAACTGAATTTACCCCTTGTAGGGCTCTACCCACGCTGCCTCTCTGTCCTCCCTTCTTGAGCTGGCTAACTCTTCCTGCTCTTCTAAACGTGGGCCACATGTCCTGCTTGGAGGCTAGAATGGTTTTAAGTGGATTTTCTCTATTGTTCCCTTTGCATGCTCTAAGCTTAGAACTCAATCCACTGTAAACTGCTTGTTTACTGAATGTTCCTTAGACAAGACTCTGGTCCCTTGAGAACAAGAACTTGTTTCTGCATTTCTAGCACCTGTTACATGGTTTGGCCCATGAATGACACACAATGTGTACTGAATGAATGGGTCTTAGAACGAGTGAATGAAGTAAATACTGAGAATTCCATGTGATCACCCTTCCACCTTTAGGGGTCACCTGCATAAACTGAGGACTAAACAAGGAGTCTTTCCCCAGTCAGATTCCTGATGTTGTATAATCCTGCAAATGCTCAGGAGCCAAACCAATTTCAATTCTCCAAAGTGACAAATATCAAAGCAAAAACCAAATCTTGATTTTAGAAGTTCCAAGGAATAAAAATAATTCCAAGGAATACAACAGAAATGAACTTGTTCCCTACATTTCACAGTACTATATTAGCCATGTTAATTTTCAAATCAATTATCTGGAGTTAAGACAGAAATACATAAAACATAGACCAACTAATGAAGCTGATGCTCAAGCAAATGCCTTTTCAAAAAAAAAAAGTTATGAATGAAAACACTGATGACTTTTTAACTTGATATTGTAACAGAGGCAAGGCAGCTTTTTTTTTTTTTTTTTTTTTAAGATAAACCAGGCAATCATGTTCTAGAAATTTGCTATTTTGGAAGCAACAATCAAAACTCTTAGGAGGTTTCTCTTTATCTGCAAAGGGCATAAGTTTCTCTTAGAAACAGTCTTCATTTATTTGGCCCTAAAATCAAATAAATTCAGTTTAACATCAGAGGCTTCCTTTGCTTATTTTATTTACTCAGTACCAAAGTACCTCATCCCTGTTTTTTAAGGACATTTTCAAAGCAAGGCAGTTGTCGCAGTTGCCAATTCAAGCTGTATGACACAATAAGAACCACTGACAACTGTCCCTACCTATATATTCGGAATGCCCTGCTAAGCAAGTCATCTCACTTGGTCTTGAAAGTTAACTCAGGGACTTCCCTGGCGGTCCCATGGTTAAGACTTCGCCTTCCAATGCAGAGGGTGCAGGCTCAATCCCTGGTCAGGGAGCTAAGATCCCACATGTCTCAGGCCAAAAAGACAAAACATAAAGCAGAAGCAATATTGTAACAAATTCAATAAAGACTTTAAAAATGGTCCACATTAAAAAAAAATCTTAAAAAAAGAAGTTAATTCATTTCCAAATGTAACAGAAACCAAACCCTTTGAGTAGGTCAACGTAACAATGTAACGAAGGGGAACACCCTCTGAGAAAGAGAAGCTCCTGTTCCCTGAAGAACCACCACGCCAAATCCTCAGGCTCTCAAGTTCTATAAACTAGAAACATCAAAACCTAAATATATCACAGCTCATCTCCTTATGTGAAAAGCTCATGCCTACAGAAGCATCCCAATGAGGCTGGGGAATCCTTTAAGTAGTACCAAAGTTAGAATTCTTCAACCTTAACTAAGTACAAGGTGGGCCAACCATGGTTGGGACTAAAAGAAAATGAATCTTCTGCTAAATGTACATGAAGCATGTCCAAACTTTTCCAAACAATACAACCCAAACCTGATAAGGAGAACGCTTTCACCCATAAGCGCACAATAAGCCCAGAAAAACTGAGGCGTCTAGTGACGTGGCTCTCGTCACAGATCTGCTAATTCCTGTCGCCTAACACGAAGGATCTCATTCTGACTTTATTAGACAGCACTAAGCTTCCCTGCAGTAGTCAGCCAAGTAGATCATCTACCCTGAAACGCAAGATATAAAATAAAGGTGGGGGGGAGGGGATAAGACAAAAATTGCATTCAAGACAGCCAGGCAGCAGGCAAACTGATTCAGACTACCCAGTCACAGACAGTGAAACTGTCACTGTAAACAGTAACTCTACCCTGAAAGGGGAGAGGCCAGAGGATACACAGGCGAGCACTTAGTGCTCAGTTCAATTACCTTGCCATTACCTGAGCCATCTATCCAGACTCATCACTGTGTACTAAAAATAGGACACAAGATTGCTTTTATAGCATCCCAGCTGCTAAAAATGTTAAAAGAACAAACTTCAAAACATGTAGAAGAACCTGTACCAGGAAAAGAGAAAAGTAATATATGCTTCTAGTGTCAAACACAAATCAAGAAAAATGAGATGTTAATAACACCTTGCTTTTATATAGCACTTATCTGTGAAGCAGCTCAAATATTTTTGCAAATTAAAAAAAAATCTAATTATAGGACTTCTAACAACACCTCTGTGAAATAGGTGGAATGTAAATATAAGTACTTCTGTTTAGCTCCTGAAGAAAAGTAGACGTATTTAATCACACTGCAAATTAGAGTTCTGATCTGGCTCAATCCAGCACTTTCAGCATCCCACACAGCCAAGTCACCAATAACCCTAGGGATTGTAACAAGGTAAAATATAAAGGTGAACCCCACAGTTTCCTATGTTCAAGAATTAAACTCTAACAATTAACAATTAAGTCAAAATTGGTTTTAGTTTTTGAAGGAAAACAGTTCAAGTATTCTATTTAATCTGTTGAATCTACTTTTTAAATTTTTTTGGAATCTATTTTTAGAAGTTGAGAAACCATTATGATGGTTATTAAAGCTACTTGAAATTTAGAAATCACAGAGAAAAGTGAAAATTCTATTTCTCACACTCACCAATATAAGCTGACAGTTTTATGCCTCCTTCAAAGGATGAAAGGAATTCAGTTTAAAGTGCAAGGTCAAAATATACAAAAAGACACACAGGCCTGGGAAACCAATAGGTTTAAAAACAAAAGATGAGTCAACTAATACTTGCAGATCTCAGGTACTTGAAAGAATATTTTATTTTAACTCAAAAAAGGAATTAAATTGTCCCACTGATGGCTAGGAAAAGAGATCACCTTTAAGTGTTTTATTTGTGCTTTTGAAAAGCTATTATTATGAGGTAACTTTAAAAGCGAGTATATTATTACAGCACTAAGGGGCACTTCCTAAATATACCCAATATATCTAACGCCTCTCAAAGCCAACTCCTGGTGAAATAATTCTTTCTTCCCTTCAATACTATTTAGATAAGGCGCAGCCAAAGCAGTACAGGATGACTAAACCTGAACTTGCTACAGGTATTTCCAAACAGATAAGAACTTAAGAACTTTGCAAATACATGCCTATTTGAAAGACAAGAGAAACTTGAAGAAAGTATCCAGTGAAAATATGAGCTCCTTTCTCAAAAGGTAAGCTCTTCAATGCAGTCTGTCTCCTTATAAATTCTATTCAGCCCTGAGAGTCTGTGCTAGTGCCAAGAGGGAAAATGGCTTCTACTGTCACTATCAAAAGCAATTCACTTTAATGAAATGATATGATGTCTAGAATTTGTTTCAAAATAATCTAGAGCTGGGGCTGGCGGGAAAGATGAAACAAGACGGACCAGAGTTAACACCCGCTGAAGCTGGGTAATGGGGGGTACTACTGCCCCCACTTCCGTACTTGTTGGAATTTTTCATAATAAAAGGTTAAACGGAGAAAGAGAAGAAAGCTAGTTTTATTTATTTATTTACTTTTTCAGATATATATATATATATATAAACATAAATAAATTTATTTATATAATAATAAATATACATGTAATCTCCTAGTTCTGTCCACTGAAACAAGTCAACCCCAATGAGCACAACTCTTTGGTATCTAAATACCAGTTGCCCACTGAAAGGAACCACAGCTTCTTGCAGAAATAGCTGATTCCAGATCTGGAGCAGGGAAAATACAAGGTGAGCTTAGACATCTTCTTGTGATATAAAATAAGAAAGAACTTAAAAATTAACAGAGATATGTCAAAAGGATACAAGAGCCAGACTGAAGGGGTTCCCTTTAGCCAAATTTGACGGTAAAGAAATATTATCACACTGAAACTTTTTTAAATTTACGAGTCCATTGTGATTTTCAAATAAAAAGGAGAGGATGGGAGAAAGGCGAGCTCTTCTTTATTCAAGAAGGCCTCTGCCCAATACAGGGGAATGACAATTAGAAAAAGCACAATTTATAAACACTGGGGTAATATTTGATTTAGACAAGGTTTATCAATGCTGCTAAAACCACTAGATGAAGTGTTTGAGAACAGGATCTTCAATCTCAAAATATCCCACAAATTACTTATTAATGACAAAGGGACAAAAGTGGAGAAATCTGTAAATCCACATCAACCAAGTACTAAACATACAGTTAGCAAAGGGATCAAACTTGCCACTGCTAAAATTAGGACAAACTGCTATTATGTTGCTCTCGATGTGATGTTAAAAGGTGGCAACAGAAAGCTAGTTTTAGAAAGCAAATGCCTCTCAGCTAGGCTATTTCTATAAGACCCGCTTATAGATATACTTAACTGAGAATTCTAAAGGAATATAATATAGCAGGAATTATCTAAATTCTTTATAGTCATAAACAATTAGAATGACCCTATGGTTTTTCTGTTGTTCACACAGGTGTGAAAGGATGAATTAAGAAGTTACCTGTCTCTAAATTGCTATTGTAACCGAGCAGGACCTTATGGGGTCTTCCCGGGACAGGCCTGTCCCCCATCTCCTCTGCTTTAGCTCCTCTCTGAAGCACCTAGATAACAGTATTTGATGCACATTTCCTGAGTAGTTTTACAGATGGGAAAACCCCCCACCAAATGGAAGATGTTAACTACTTGATGACCATGAGCACATGGGCCCAGGCCTCCTGGAGCCTAAGGACTGATCATGTTAAGCCCTGTGACACCACCCTGTTCCCTCACCATCAGCCAATCAGAGAACTGTGCATGTGCTGATCACATACCCTGTGACACCCCTCCCTCACCTGGCTTTTGAAAATGCTTCGCTGAAACCCTTCCCGGAGCTCGGGGCTTTTTGGGGCATGAGCCACCCATCTTCCTGCATGGCCCTGTAATAAAGCGTTCTCTGCCCCAAAGTCCTACGTTTCAGTTTGTTTGGCCTCACTGTGGGTCGGGCACACAAACTTGTGCTAACAATTTGTTTTCTCCTTTATCTGACATTGCAATTAAAACTGATTAAAAAGAATTACTGGTCATTTTTTTCTTCATCCTGACAAAAGACACTCTTTCCAAAATTAAGGCAATTATGAGATACTGTAGGGAAACTGTTTCTACCCCAAAATCCAGACTTTTAATGAAGCTTAGCATATTTTAAACTACCCTTTACATCAGTTTCTAAGAGTTAAGCTTACATTAAACTAAAGTAAGCTGATTTTTAACATATTACCTTAATCTTGATAAGTATTCTCATAAATCATGCTAGTCCATAATTGGAAATTTTCATTCTTTTAAATTCTGCTAAAAATTGCAACACAAAAGAGACCAAAGCCCTGATGTCTTTTACTCAACAGAATCAGTACTCTGATGAGTGCCATCAAGATCACTTTAGCCTCCAGAATTGATTTGAGACACTTGACAACCAAGATTAATGTCTGACCTGTGAATTGACCTTAATAATGGACACTTTTCTTAAAGGAGATAAATGTTAGATTAGATAAGTAATCACATGGAAACTCAAAGTTATCACTGAATCACATTTCTTTAAGAAGGTATCAGCACTCTTTTCATACAGAATTTACCAAGATACCTTAATAGAACTGGGAAAATTAAAATCTAGGATGGGAACTGAAGAATAACTTGCAAGGCTCACATTATCTCTAACAGATGTTACATGGTGGGGTTCATGCTCCTGCTTTTCCCCCCTTTCTCCTTTGGATCTGGGAGGTTTACTTAGAGGCATCTGCTTCAACAGCAAACATTATTTAAACTGTTGCTCTGCCCAAACTCCTAACCTATTTGGCAGAGCAGACATTTCAAAAATGGACGACTATGAAAACTAAACGAGAAAAATTCACCAAAATTCAAAAACTGGTCACTGAGCTCCCTGAGTCTACATCTGGTATTTCAAAATATTTGGAAATTACATTAAGTACAGGAGTATTCAAAAGAGTTTAATAAATAGTTTGGTTAATCATGTCATCTATATGGCAACTCTGATAGCCCCAATCAGATCCCTTTGTCAAATGGACACAAAAGGTATCTTTTAGTAACAAGTAAGGAATTCAGTCTATGCATTACAAGAGACAAACCAGTTAGATCTCTACTGAGACAGCAAATATTTCATGCATTCACCTCAGCAGGGTGGATTTCCAGCACTGCTAAGGACCAGATGACTCAAGAGTCAGCCATGTTTCCAAAGCTTAGAGGGAAGATGATTAATGATACAAAACAACAAGGCATGGTGAACTTTTACAATGGGTTGCTTACAAAAGCTCAGTTGCTAACTAAGAAGTGCTTCAACCTTAGATAAAGAGGGCACTCAAATCATAGGTTCAAGTAGGGGCTACATTCTGGAATGACTCACATTAAAGTTATCTAGTACATCACAAAAAACATAATAGTACTAAAACCAACTTATTATCAAGTTTTTGACTTTCAAAAGACTGTGAAAACTCCAAGATATGAAAAACTGATTTCTTAGTAAAAGAAGAAAAAGGAAAGATTAAAAAAGAAAATGAGAATTCCCTGGCGGTCCAGTAGTTAGGACTCTGCGCTCCCACTGCCAGGGACCCAGGTTCGATCCCTGGTTGGGGAACTAAGATCCTGCAGGCCAGCCAAAAACAAAAACAAACGAACAAAACAAAATATAAAAACAAATAAACATACACATAAAAAAAGAAAATGAGCTTGATGCTCCTGGAGCTGAAGTCTAAGAATCACCTCCCACCTTATTTTTCATGCCTCTGGTCTACGTTTCACCATTCTTTGGCTCATTTCCATGCTTGCTGCGGTGAGAGAGAATAGGAACAGGGTGTGCCTTTTTTGATTGAGGGAATAGTTCATATGAAGGAGGACAGTCAGGAAGAGAGGAGAAGAGGGAAAATTAAAATTAATTTTATAATACTCATCATCTATGTCCCTTACAATTGTTGATTCACAACATTATGTGTTAAGCAAGAGATACTGCAAAAAGTACAAAAATAAGTAATCACAATATGACTATAAATATGGACAACGTTCAAAATCCATATGGAGAAAAAAAGGAGGAAAAGAAAATACAATGGGATATATAATAAACATTATCAGTAGTGGTCCTGAGTAGCCAGATAGAAGATTATCCTTTCCTTGATTGTATTTAATGCAATCAAAATTTTCTATAATGAATATGTAGGTCATTAAAATAACAATTTCTTACATGGCAAAAAAGACCCCCAAGAATGCATTTTTCATTTAATAATATAACATGTGTAGTTTATAGGACCCGCTCTATAAAATTCTTTCAAGTTAAGCTGCAAAAGGCACTAAAGATAATGAAAAGATTGATTTTCTTACTATTGTTAGAAGCCTTTGTCCACTAATCCAACAAACGTTTACTAAGCAGTTATCATGTATTAAATCCACTGTCTGCTGAGATCCCCAAAATGTAATTAAGACATACTAGTCAATTCTCACTATCAAGATGCTTAAAAATGTAGGCTGCAAACCCTCCTGTCCCATCTCCAACTCTGAGTACCCCTCAAAAAAAACCCTAGGAAACCTTTCTGTAAGGTCACTACATCCAAAAATATACTGCAATGTTACTGTGAAAATATTTGCTCTCCTTCCCTTACTGGGTCCTTCCCTACCCGTTCATCCCTGCAGGGGATTATACTTTTTATCCACTGAGGCCATGTTTGACCACGTGACTTGCTTTGGCCAATGAAGTATGAGTAGCAATGGCAAATGTCACCTTCTGAGCAGAAGCATTAATAGCCATGGGGAGGATCTATCATGGCTCCTTCCACTCTTTCACCCTGGGTCCTAGAATGAAACCCACAAAGTGTATTAATGTGAGAAATAAACTTTTGTTGTTGGAAGCTACTGAGATTTGGGGATTGTTACTACAGCATAATTTAGCAAAAGCTGACTAATTCATATACTCCTCACTAAACTTTGATACATTAAAGACCGTCACTCACCAATGGGCAGGAGGAAGAAATAAGTAACCTCCTCTATAGTTTCTAATTTACTCTTGCAAAGTAGATAACAATTTGACCCCAAGCAGGATATCACTAGCCCACTGCTTGTTTTGTTTTGCTTTGTTTTCTCTCTGGACGTCTGGGCTGGCTAATTTGCTGCACTTCAGGCATTTGGAGTTGTCCTATAATTCAACCCTTTACACAGGTATGAAATTCCCTTCCTTGAAGAAGACCCTCAAAATATGGCACCAATGAAAATATTCTACAGGACACAAGAGAACAAGCAATGTCCAGAGGAATGAAATCTACTACTTTCTTTCTTTTTTTTTTTTTTTTTTTCCATATGCGGGCCTCTCACTGTTGTGGCCTCTCCCATTGCGGAACACAGGCTCCGAACGCGCATGCTCAGCGACCATGGCGCAGGCTCAGCGGCCATGGCTCACAGGCCCAGCCGCTCTGCGGCATGTGGGATCTTCCCGGACCGGGGCACGAACCCGTGTCCCCTGCATCAGCAGGCGGACTCTCAACCACTGCGCCACCAGGGAAGCCCTACTACTTTCTCTTGAAACAAATTAACTGTAAGAATCATTGTTGTACACCTAAAACTAATATACTGTTAAATGTCAATTATATTTCAATTTTCAGAAGTTAACTGTAGGGAGTTCCCTGGTGGTCTAGTGGTTAGGATTTGGTGCTTTCAGTTCCATGACCCGGGTTCAGTCTGTCGTCAGGGAACTGAGATTCTGCAAGCTGTGGCAGCATGGCCAAAATAAATAAATAAAAAAATAAATAAATAAGCTATTTTTTAAATTAGAAGCTATTTGCTTGGGAAACAATAAAATGCAGAAGAATACTATATCTATTAAACAGTAGTCTGCTGTGAAAAGAGCAGGCCAAGCCAAGCTAACTAGAATACACCTAAAATAAAAACAAGAGAGGGAATTCCCTGGTGGTCCAGCAGTTAGGACTTGGCGATTTCACTGCTAGGACCTGGGTTCAATCCCTGGTCATAGAACTAAGATTCTGCAAGCTGCGTGGCACAGCCAAAATAAGAATAATAATAATAATAAAATAAAAGAGAGATTGAAAAATCAAAAAAAAAAAACCAAAACACAGAACAGGAAGGAAGAGTTAATAAATTTAATAAAGTACCACTTCAAGGAAAAAGCTGTATACAATAAAAATTTTTTATTTTCACAAGATGTATAATCTTCAATGAAAAGAACAGTTGTAAAACTTTATACTCCCAATAGTATAACATGAAAACACATTAGACAAAAACAAGAGGCAATCTCTTTGAACTTACTGGTTAAAATGTAGAAAGCAATAACTTAAGAAACAATTGGGACGTTTCTAATTAATAAGAGTAGCCGGAAACTAAAATACTGAAATTGTCATAGGACAACTGTCACAGAAATGAACTAATATTTAGGGAGCAGCAACCTGGTATAGAGTATCAAAACAGTGAGGAGTTAAACAGGAAGCACAGAAGTCATAAACTACACTACCTTATACATACAGATCAAGGCGAAGATATGTTTATATGTATGAATAACACACCTGGAACATAAAATATTTACACAATAAAGCTATAAAATGCTTTGGCTTGGGGCTTCCCTGGTGGCGCAGTGGTTGAGAGTCCGCCTGCCGATGCAGGGGACACGGGTTCGTGCCCTGGTCCGGGAGGATCCCACATGCTGCGGAGCGGCTGGGCCCGTAAGCCATGGCCGCTGAGCCTGCACGTCCAGAGCGCAACGGAAGAGGCCACAACAGTGAGAGGCCCGCGTACCGAAAAGGAAAAAAAAAAAAAAGCTTTGGCTTGAGATTCAGGAAGCACTCTTTTAAAAGGGTAAATATGAGATAATATAATCTCATAATCATCCTAATTATAGGATTAAAAACAATCTATGGTATGCAGTTCAGTATGTAAAGAAAAAGCAGGAAATGTTTAAAATCTTGAGCAGGAAATGTTTAAAATCATGCTGTACTCATGCTTGCCCCTTCAGGTTGAAAAGTCAGGAACCATATCACCAATATACTTAGGAAGTGAATGCAACACTGACAGAAATGCCAAATTAAAACCTCTTCTTCCTCATATATCCTCAGAGTAAATTCCTATCTTCTGAGGAAATTATCTTCAAACTTTTGTTAACCAACCAAACATTCTGTACACAAAACCTCACCCTAGCTCAAGATTGAACAGCTGAGCTGCTATGACTAAAGTGTAAGGAAGGAAGGGACACAGGGTGGGAGCAGTTCCACAAATGGCTACCAAGTACCTCCCACCAGTAAGGAGCCCCGTGAGCCAGGCACTGGGCTAAGCACAGGGAATTCAAGAGGGAACAAAACAGAGTCTCTGCCCTCAGGGAGCTTACATTCTAGAATGGGGAGAAAGCTAATGAAGTAAACGAACAAATATGATCATTTCACACACAGAGAACCACTCCAAAGGAAATGAGGTAGGGTAACAAGGCAGGTGATGGTTGGAGGTGGTATCTGGGATTTCTCTGTATGCCTGGGTAGTCAAGGAGAACCTCTCTAAAAAGACACTGGGGTTCTTTCTGGGAGGGTTTAGCCAGTGCAAAGACCCATGGAAGGAAAAGAACCTGTCCAAGGAAGAGAAAGAGGCCAGTCCAGCTGGGGCAAAGTGAACAAAGTGAGCATAGAAAGAGGAAACAGGAGAGGCAACAGAGACCAAAATACAAGCAACTCTTAAAGTGAGGCTTGGATTTTAAGTGTAATGGGAAGTCTTTGAAAGATTTTGAGCAAGTGAATAACAGGATCTGATTTATACTGTAGAAGGTGCTGTGTGGAACAGATTGCAGGCAGGCAGAGTGAAATCAAGAAAACCAGCGAGGGGCCTCCCTGGTGGCGCAAGTGGTTGAGAGTCTGCCTGCCGATGCAGGGGATACGGGTTCGTGCCCCGGTCTGGGAGGATCCCACATGCCGCGGAGCGGCTGGGCCCGTGAGCCATGGCCGCTGAGCCTGCGCGTCCGGAGCCTGCGCGTCCGGAGCCTGTGCTCCGCGACGGGGGAGGCCACAACAGTGAGAGGCCCGCATACCGCAAAAAAAAAAAAAAAAAAAAAAAAAAAAAAGAAAACCAGCGAGGAGATCATGGCAGACACTCACGTGAAAGGCAGTGGTGGCCAGGAGTAACATTTAACAGTGGAAATGATGATGAGTGGTCAGATTCGGGATGTACTTTGAACAGAAGGCTCACAGAACTTAACGGAATAGATATGGAGCAGGTAGAAGACAGAGGAATCAAGAAGAGCTGTGAAGTTTCTGGCCTGGAGAACTGGGTGGATAAGGGCACCATTTACTAAGACGGAAAGGTCTGGGGTGTGTAGGTTAGACTGGGCATAGCATCGAGAATTCTGTTTTTACAGATGGCCGATAGGCACATGAAAAGACACTCAACATCACTAATTATTAGAGAAATGCAAATCAAAACTACAACAAGGTACCACCTCACACGGGTCAGAATGGCCATGATTAAAAACTCTATAAATAACAAATTCTGGAGAGGTTGTGGAGAAAAGGGAACCCTCCCATATTGTTGGTGGGAATGTAAATTGGTGCGGCCACTATGGAGAACAGTATGGAGGTTCCTTAAAAGATTAAAAATAGAGCTACCATATGATCCAGCAATCCCACTCCTAGGCATATATCCGGACGAAACTATAATTCAAAAAGATACATGCACCCCAATGTTCATAGCAGCACTATTTACAATAGCCAAGACATGGAAACAACCTAAATGTCCATCAACAGATGAATGGATAAAGAAGGTGTGGTATATATATACAATGGAATACCACTCAGCCATAAAAAAGAATGAAATGCCATTTGCAGCAACATGGATGGACCTAGAGATTATCATACTAAAGGAAGTCCAAAAGAGAAAGACAAATATCATATGATATCACTTATAGGTGGAATCTAAAATATGACACAAAAGAACTTATCCACAAAACAGAAACAGGCTCAGACATAGAAAACAGACTTGTGGTTGCCAAGGTGGGGAGGGGGAGGGAGGGATAGATTGGGAGTTTGGGGTTACCATATGCAAACTATTATATATATATTTGTATAACTGAATCACTTTGCTATATACCAGAAACTAACACAGCATCCTAAATCTATACTTCAATAAATTTAAAAAAAAAAAGAACTCTGTTTTGACCATGTTAATTTTGAACAGCCTGTCATTATGTTCCCAGGAAGACCTGCCTACTTAGATGGTGCCCAGCTGACCATCTAAGTCTGTAGTTCTTGGGAGAAGTTGGAGCAGGAAACACCCATATACCTCTCGCACCTCTATTCCCATGTCAAACCCTTTAAGACTTCTCAGAAATCCCAGTGCTCCTCAGAGCAGTGTGAAAACTTAATGCTTACCTCCAACTTGCTACCTAAACTTGCCTAATGTCTGCATAGTGTAGACAAATAATTAAATTAAGAAAATGTAAGTCACATTTGCCTACACTAGAATAAATTTGTTGACACTAAAACAAATTACAGATGGCTTGAAGATTCTAGTGAAAAAAATGAAAACCATGAAAGTGTGCTAGAAGAAAATATGGGTTAATATTCATAAAATCTTGGCATGAGAGAGGACTTCCTCATTTGACCGTGGGCAGAAATCCTTAAAAATGGAAAATAATGGTGGATTGGGGGGGGAGGTAAATACTTCTGTAAAAGAAAACACCACAAGTTTTAAAAGCAAATGAAAAACTGGGAATAAAGAAATATCCCTGGACTTCCCTGGTGGCTCCGTGGTTAGGAATCCACCTGCCAACGCAGGGGATACGGGTTTGAGCCCTGGTCTGGAAGATCCCACGTGTCATGGAGCAACTAAGCCCATGCGCCACAAGTACTGAGCCTGCGCGCCACAACTACTGAGCCCGCCTGCCACAACTATTGAAGCCCGTGCGCCTAGAGCCTGTGCTCCTCAACCAGAAAAGTCACTGCAATGAGCAGCCTGCACACCACAACGAAGAGTAGCCCCCACTCGCCACAACTAGAGAAAGCCCACATGCAGCAACGAAGACCCAATGCAGCCAAAAATAAATAAATAAATAAATTTTTTTAAAAAAAAGAAATATCCCTAAGTACAAGGAGCTGACATAAATGAAGAAAAAAGATTAACTCCAAAAGAAAATGTGACAAGGACAAGAGAAAATTCAAAAGAGAAGAAATAATATAAGTGAGCAATTAATGCAAAAAAACTTTTTAAATTAACATATAAAAAATGCTAAACTTATCAGCAAAAGGAATTAAAACAAGGAGATACTATTTCTTCCCCTATCGAGCTCATAAATATGAAAATGGCAATGAGTATAGACTTGGAACCTGGGCAGTAATTATTAAGCCCTTTCTGGAGACAATTTGGTAAAATGTATCAAGTGCCTTAGATTTTAGAAGCTCTTTGACCTACCAATTCTGCTTCATGGAACTCATCCAAAAGGCAGGGGTATCAGGGGGTTTGTTTCAAAAGATTTCGGCACAAATTATGTTTTTCAGATTAGAATATTCTGCATCTAAAAAAGAGATGCTTCAGAATCACACCTAATAACATGAAAAGATATTGGATTAAAAAAATTAGGTTTTAAACGAAAAATCAGAAAGAGAAATTAAGGAAATACTCCCACTTACCACTGCAACAAAAAGAATAAAATACCTAGGAATAAACCTACCTGAGGAGGCAAAGGACCTCTATGCAGAAAACTATAAGACACTGATGAAAGAAATCAAAGATGATACAAACAGCTGGAGAGATATACCATGTTCTTGGATTGGAAGACTCAACGCTGTGGAAATGACTATACTATCCAAAGCAATCTGCAGATTCAATGCAATCCCTATCAAATTACCAATGGCATTTTTCACAGAACTACAAGAAAAATTTTTACAATTTGTATGAAAACACAGAAGACTCCGAATAGCCAAAGCAATCTTGAGAACGAAAAATGGAGCTGGAGGAATCAGGCTCCCTGACTTCAGACTATACTACCAAGCTACAGTAATCAAGACAGTATGGTACTGGCACAAAAACAGAAATATAGATCAATGGAACAGGATAGAAAACCCAGAGATAAACCCACGCACCTATGGTCACCTTATCTTTGACAAAGGAGGCAAGAATATACAATGGAGAAAAGGCAGCCTCTTCAATAAGTGGTGCTGGAAAAACTGGACAGTTACATGTAAGAGAATGAAATTAGAACACTTCCTAACACCATACACAAAAATAAACTCAAAATGGATTAAAGACCTAAATGTAAGGCCAGACACTATAAAACTGTTAGAGGAAAACACAGGAAGAACACTCTATGACATAAATCACAGCAAGATCCTTTTTGACACACCTCCTAGAGTAATGGAAATAAAAACAAAAATAAACTAGTTGGACCTAATGAAACTTAAAAGCTTTTGTACAGCAAAGGAAACCATAAACCAGACGAAAAGACAACCCAACCCTCAGAATGGGAGAAAACATTTGCAAATGAAGCAACTGACAAAGGATTAATCTCCAAAATATACAAGCAGCTCTTGCAGCTCAATATCAAAAAAACAATGCAATCCAAAAATGGGCAGAAGACCTAAATAGACATTTCTCCAAAGAAGACATACAGATTGTCAACAAACACATGAAAAGACGCCCAACAACACTAATCATTAGAGAAATGCAAATCAAAACCACAATGAGGTATCACCTCACACCAGTCAGAATGGGCATCATCAAAACATCTACAAACAATAAATGCTGGAAAGGGTGTGGAGAAAAGGGAACCCTCCTGCACTGTTGGTGGGAATGTAAATTGATACAGCCGCTATGGAGAACAGTATGGAAGTTCCTTAAAATCTAAAAATAGATCTACCATATGACCCAGTAATCCCACTACTAGGCATATGCCCTGAGAAAACCATAATTCAAAAAAATACATGTACCTCAATGTCCATTGCAGCACTATTTACAATAGCCAGGACATGGAAGCAACCTAAGTGTCCATCGACAGATGAATGGATAAAGAAGATGTGGCACATACAGACAATGGAATATTACTGTGCCATAAAAAGGAACAAAACTGAGTTATTTGTAATGAGGTGGATGGACCTAGAGTCTGTCATGAAGAGTGAAGTAAGTCAGAAAGAGAAAAACAAAACCGTATGCTAACGCACATATATGGAATCTAAAAAAAAGCAGTACTGATAAACCTAGTGGCAGGGCAGGAATAAAGACACAGATGTAGAGAACAGACTTGAGGACACAGGTGGGGAAGGGGAAGCTGGGACAAAGTGAGAGAGTAGTATTGACATATATACACTACCAAACGTAAAATGAACGGCTAGTGGGAAGCTGCTGCACAGGGAGATCAGCTCGGTGCTCCGTGACCAACTAGAGGGGTGGGATAGGGAGGGTGGTAGGGATGCTTAAGAGGGAGGGGATATGGGGATATATGTATACATATAGCTGATTCACTTTGTTGTACAGCAGAAACTAACACAACATTGTAAAGCAATTATGTTCCAATAAAGATATTTAAATAAATAAATAAAAGTTTCAAAATAAAAATTAGGTTTTAAAATCGTGGTCAGGATAATACATAGCAATAGGCATATTCATAGAAAGAGATCTCTAATAATAAATTACAGGAAATTAACAGTGATTCTGTCTAGAAAAATTAAGTGTTCTTTATGATCTTTTTCTTTCATTATAATGAGCATATATTATTTGATAATAAAAACTTCGTTTTGGGGGGAAAAACAAAAATAAAAGTCCTATGCATATTGAATAGAAATTACCAAAAAATTAACAGGAGATATTTTCAAGTGATAAAATATAATTTTGTGAAATTTTTCATCACTTCTAGAATCTAAATTCTCTGTATTTTACACACTTCCCATTATGAACATGCTCTACTTATTTTTTAAAAAGGTAAAACAAACTTCTAAAAATTACTTTCCAATTTTATCTTAATTCGAATGACTGTTACAACTATCACACAGTATTTTCAAGGGTTTATGCCCTTCTCTTCATGTACCAAAACCAGTTTTTCTTCATTATTCTAAATAGCTTAGGGGGGGGGGCACAAAGGGATTCTCCTGAAACACGCTGGGTCCCATATCTCCCTCCATGTTAATACCTTTAATGGACTTCAACACTTTAGTTCAGTGGTTCTCAAAGTCCTGTCCCAGACCTACAGCACCAGCATAAACAGGGAGCTGGTAAATGCAAACTCTTGGGCCCCACCTCAGACCTAGAGAATAAGAAACAGGGTGGGACCCAACAGTGAGTTTTATCACGATCCTCTAGGTGATTCTGATGCATGCCAAAGTTGGAGAACCACTGTTTCAGCCTATAATCTTTGGGTCTTCAGCATCCAGAAAGTTTCCTAGACAGTCAAATCATTTTTCAAATTATATCTTTCAGAATTCTAATGGTAACACATTAAATCATTCAAGGGGACTGAGCTGCTAAATCTCTAATCTTAACAGCTGAAAACAAAATTTTTAAAGAAAAATAAAAAGATAACAAGGAAAGAAAACCATACCTGTAGAGATGTCTTAAGGGTACGAGTGAGTCCTGGAGACATCACTTCAAGCCTTCCACAGCCTTTGAGGTTGACACACCTGGCCTCCTCAAGGAACACGCTAAATGCGAACTCATTTAATTACAAGTGTCAAAGGCAGGGCTTCACAATCAATCAACCAGACTCCTCAGTAAAAACAATACTGAAGCCATATCTAGACATAAATACAACACTCAGGGGGCTTCCCTGGTGGCTCAGTGGTTGAGAATCTGCCTGCTAATGCAGGGGAAACGGGTTCGAGCCCTGGTCTGGGAGGATCCCACATGCCGCGAAGCAACTAAGCCCGTGAGCCAGCCCGTGAGCCACAACGACTGAGCCTGCGCATCTGGAGCCTGTGCTCCAGAGAGGCCGCGATAGTGAGAGGCCCGCGCACCGCGATGAAGAGTGGCCCCCGCTTGCTGCAATTAGAGAAAGCCCTCGAACAGAAACGAAGACCAAACACAGCAAAAATAAATAATGAGGCAGAAGGAAATAACTGCCCTTTAAAACAGATAAAAAAAAAAAAACAACACAACAATCAGGTGTGCTAAAAACTTGAGAAACATCTTCACCCGAACTAATCGGTGAGCCCATTTGGGGCAAGGTCTACTGGCATTTGATGTGAACAACAATTAATAGTCGGACTTCCCTGGTGGCGCAGTGGTTAAGAATCCGCCTGCCAACACAGGGCACCCAGGTTCGAGCCCTGGTCCAGGAAGATCCCACATGCCACGGAGCAACTAAGCCCGTGCGCCACAACTACTGAGCCTGTGCTCTAGAGCCCGCGAGCCACAACTACCGAAGCCTGCACGCCTAGAGCCCGTGCTCCCCAACAAGAGAAGCCACCGCAACAAGAGAAGCCCGCACACCGCAACAAAGACCCAAAGAAGCCAAAAATAAATAAAATAAATTAAAAAAAAAAAAACAATTACTATCGTTGTTTACCTGTAATGGAGGTATAACCATGAGAGAAATGAAACAAAGATTATTCACAGCCCAATGAAGTACCAAATTTTTCTGCCACATTCATCTGTTCAAAGAGCCAGGTACTAAGGTAGTGCCAGAGATAAAATGATGTCTAAAGTACCTTTCCTGCCCTCCAGAAGCCTGCGGTCCACTTGGAGATTGGCAGAGGCCAGACAGGACCTCCACTCACCCCAGGGCAGAAACTTTACATACATTCTTTAATACTTGAGGCTAAGTCACTTGTTCAAGGCCACCCAACTCCCTACAAGTCCAGGCTCTGCTCTTGCCCTTCCATCCTGGCCCTAATGTTAGCACCAAAAGGAGACATGAGTATGCACTGTCACATCTTACATGAGATTGTGCTAAGAATAAAGCAAGAATAAAAGTGACTTTGTTGTTATTAAAAAGGGGACATACAATTAAGTAAAATCAAGTGGCATCAGGCCAAGTAAAGAAAAGGAGTTTATCAGGGAGTTCCCTGGTGGTCTAGTGATTAGGATTCAGCACTTTCACTGCCATGGCCCGGGTTCAATCCCCGGTCAGGGAACTGAGATCCCTAAAGCCGCGTGCGTCACAGCAACAGAAAAAAAAAAAAGTAGTTTCTAATGATCCTGCTTTTTTTCTTTATATCTATCTATCTATCTATCTATTTTGGCCACACCAGGTCTTAGTTGGGGCACGCGGGATCTTTGTTGAGGCACGTTTAGTTGCCACGTGCGGGCTTCTCAGTTGCAGCATGTGGACTCTTACCGGGCCCCCTGCATTGGGAGTGCAAGGTCTTACCCACTGGACCACCAGGGAAGTCCCCTAATGATCCTGCTTTTAAATGAGAAAAACTATCTGTAGAAGCAACAGCAACAAAAAAAGGGCAAGACGAATATGGAACAAAAATATTAATACTGATTATGCTGAATGGGAAGATTATAGGTGATTATTGTCCCGATTCAAAATTCTTTTATAATGTAACTTATTTTTAAAAATTGATCATCCAACATTTTAAAAAGATTTTTTTAACCCAGCCAAGATTCCATTAATCAGTAGTTCTCCACAGGTTTGTACCACTCCCCAGTGGATGTTCGGAGACATGTGGGAGTGTTTCTGGTTGTCAAGTTCACTGGGAGGCGCCACTGGCGTTTAACAGGCTCCTGAGGACAGTCCCACACAAGGAACTGTCCCATGTGACTCGAATGTCTGTCTAGACATTCCTGTAGGGGGAAACAAAATCCATTTATAACTCTCCAAACCTAGAACCAAATTCCACTTTACATATAAACACAAAGGACTTTTTACAAGTTTTTACTATACCCCCTAACCCTAGTAGGGTCCTAGCAGTATAAGTCAAAAGAACATTGTTCTCAGTTTTACCAAAAGTTGTTCACAATTTCGGAAAAGCCACGTCATTAACTATACTGCCCTTCTCAATATGTGAACCACCTCCATCAGGGTACACTGGTAGCCACTGCATTTGCAGTGAGCATCTCACTCCTGTGTCTTCTGGTGCAGTGAAGACCAAGCTCGGACACATTCAAATGCCAAAGAAATGCTTTGATTGCTTCTCTATAAAAAAGTTGGGGCATTACATTGAGAGTTTTGAAATTATGTGTATATTATTGATGAATTTAACCTCTTGAGACTAAAGGAAGCATTACAAAAAGGCAGTGCTGGGTGTGACAAGGCTGAGAGCTGTGGTGACCGGAGGAATGTATGCAGTGATAAGAGTGCTGCTGACTTCTACTAGGCCAGACATTAAAGAGATCTGCAAAACCGCAAAACGGGGCCACTTATCTCTCTACAATTCTTTGTTATGAAAAATAGAGTTATTTTCATTAAAGAGTTATTTATGCTCACTTGTAATGAATTTATTATTTTTAAATGAATTAATAAAGCAGAAGTGTTGAAAATAGGTAACTTTTCTGTTTCAATTTTAATATGGAAATACCAATGAAGAAAACATACATAAACAAAAGCTCTTTGATAGTCTTCAATACATTTTAGGTGCGTGAAGGGGTCCTAAGATGAAAATGTTTGCAGACTGCTGCTCTTATAGAAACAGGTAAGGAAGGAGGGCAAATTTGGCTGGAGAGGGAGCAGGTCACAAACCAGAGCAGTACCTGAGTAGGGTGAGGAAACTTCGAGAACCAAGCCAGATCAGTAGTGCTGGATTACAAGTGGCGAAGGGAGAGGAAGGAATCCCAGAACGAGGTATAAGCTTCCGACTTGGGCAGCTGAATATACAGGATGCCACTCAGAGGAATTTTAATACCATAACCATGGCGTCATAAAAACAATTTTTAAGTAGAAAATAAACCCACAAACATAAAAGTTTAAATGAAACTACCAGCACATACAGCCCTTTTTCATGCAGACATAATAATAGTCAAAAATACCTCTTCTCTCACTGCTTCTGATACATGTTAACAAACCAGACATTTGGACAATAGTCATGAACATGACTGGAGCCCACTCCATGGCACCAAAAGTGGAAAAGGAGAGACAGTATCCGCCCTCCTCCCCCACTCCACCCCCTGCCAGGCATCCTTCAGCCAGCATCTTCAAGGAGTCCATACAATATTTTTTTAAGGATTCAGCTTCAGAAACCTTTTACATCAGAGATGTTCAAAGAAGCAGGAAGGAGGGACCACCTACTGCCCCACGGCAGGTTTCTGCAGGAACTCCTGGGCAGGCTCTCCCTCTCACTGGCCTGGCAAGGTCGTGCTTTCCCTCCCAGAGTTCAGGACAGAGGAACGGATATGGCCACGCAGCAAAGAAAGTCTCTTAAGGGAAAGCCCCAAAACACCCAAGTTTTAACACTAGTGGAGCCACCCCATCACACAAACTGCCTGGAACCATCCGCAGGCCCCACCCCTGCTTCCTACATCACCCCAGTGCGGATCTTGGACCTAGAAGGGGAGCCGGGGCAGTAAGACTGATACTAGGAAGAGAAAATCAGGGAGTTCCCTGGTGGCCTAGTGGTTAGGATTCCAGGCTTTCACTGCCGTGGCCCAGGTTCAACCCCTGGTCAGGGAACTGAGATCCTGCAAGCCGCATGTGGAGGCCAAAACAAAACAAACAAACAAAAAATAGGTAAAAAAAAAAAGAGAGAGAGAGAGAGAAAGGCAGGAGGTGGGATGGGAGGGCACATCCTTGAACCCCAGGGCAGATCTCTTGGCAACATTCCCCTTGTAGTCCAGGACTAGAGGCCTGGGTTATTCCGCCTCTCCTTGCCCCAGTGGTGACAAGCCTGGGGCAGCCCACACCAAGGCACGTGACATTCTTAGAGGTTGGTAACTTTTCCTTTATATGAATTCCAAGGACCCTTATCACCATTAATAGCTGTATCTACTACTTCTAAGTTACTTTTATTATTTTTTAATCTTAGCCAATTGTTTTTTCTGTTTTTTTGTTTTAGTATTTATTTACTTAGGCTCCACCAGTTCTTAGTTGCAGCACGTGGGATCTTCGTCACGGCATGCAGGATCTTTTTTTTTTTTTCAGTTGCGGCATGTGGGATCTTTTAGTTGCGGCTTGTGGGCTTCTTAATTGTGGCATGAGAACTCAGTTGCAGCACGCACGCGCAATCTAGTTCCCCAACCAGGGATCGAACCCAGGTCCCCTGCATTGGGAGTATGGGGTCTTACCCACTGGACGGCCAGGGAAGTCCCTCAAAATTACTTTTTTAAAGGCTGTCTTTAACACCTTCCCCCACCCCAACCTTTTTTCTCATTTCTAGTTGGTAGTAAAACCCCTCAGAATCATTCAAATGGGGTAAATGCATGACTCAAAGACAGATTAGGAGAAAACTGTGAAAATCTAACTTATTTCAAAGGGCTGAAGAAAGGGAGAGAGATGCTCCTATAAGCCATAAGCTGAGCCAATCCCTAGGAAGGAAACATCCAACTAGAAAACTGGACCAGAGGCAACCTGGGCAAGAGGTTTGGCACCCTACAGCTCCCCAACCTCCTATTCTTGCTCCCCATGGCTCCCTGAACCACTTATTTTGCTGGAGACCCTGCCCTAGGCACTAGACCCAGGCCCCCTCCCAACCCTAGCACCACTGTCACACAGCACTACAATGAGGTAGAAGTGTGGGCGGGCCTTCCAAGTGGGAACTGTCTATATATATTCCCGATGAGTTATTATTATACAGAATGCATACGTAAACTAGTATATAGCATAGTGCGAACAGTGAAGACTCTGGAAGCCAGACTGCGTGGGTCCTAATACCTAGATCTGCTGCCTTCCAGTTGTGGGATCATAGGTAAATTATTTAACCATTATAACAGTACTTATTCTGCAGAGTTATAGGGAGGATTAGATGAATTATCACATGGGGAAAGACCTAGAACACTGCCTACACATAGTAGGCACTCAGTAAACATCCGCTGTTATTATGAAGCTTCAAATACATTATGGGTTATAGAAGTTTGGGGGAACTGAATATGGTAACCTTAATCAACATATCTAATATCATTCCTATTGTAAAATGTGTTCAAATTTCAAAACTATAGACTTAACCAATAACTGAGATCCTTTTCCTAAACTGGAGACTGTCCAGAAAAGAACACCCTGGTTCCAAATCTAATAATCTCTGAGCAATAAAGATGTAAAACCACCACCACCAAAAAAACCCAAAAAACAAAAAACACAAAAAACAATTGGCTTATAATTATTTTCCCTCTGTTTTCAAAAATGCATAATGTAGGCACTTCATACATTTAAAAAAAATTATTATTAGCACATAACATTTTTGTTAAGACACTGATTCTCTAACTTTCTGGCCTCAGGACTTTTTTACATTCTTAAAAATTACTGAGGAATCCAAAGAGCTTACTTTAGGAAATTCTAAAAAATAGATATATATATAAGCACATAAAACATTAGCCATCAAAGGAATGATGTCATCAAATGCATAAAGCCACTGGAAAACTACACTGAACACATGGAGAAGGAGAGTATAAAAGGGAAATCACATCTTAACCATCATTACCAAAATAATCTGAACTTGCAGATCCTTTGAAAGGGTCTCAACGATCCCCAGGGGCTCCAGACTACATTTTGAGAACCTCTGCACTAAGGAAAGAACAAGTATCAAAATTCTCATTGCTTTCATTTTCTACCTTTTCTAGATCTACAAGAGAATAATTATGATACATTTCACTGGACTATATATGAAATGAAAATGATCACATCTTAAAATTATTTTAAAAATTGTTTAAGAAAATATTTTGACGAAATTGCCATTAGGGTAAAACTAAATGTCATGTCTAATTTTCTCCCTTTTTTTAAAAACACAGAATGTAAAATTTACCATTTAAATCATGTTAAAGTGGACAGTTCAGCGACATGTAATACATTCACCATGTTGTACAACAAACACCTGGTTCCAGAACATTTTCATCATCTCTGAAAGAAACTCCATATCCTGCCCCTAGCAAATAATCTGCTTTCTATGGATTTGCCTATTCTGAGTATTTCATACAAATAGATCATAGAGTATGTGGCCTTTTGTGTCTGGTTTCTTTCACTTAGCATAACGTTTTCAAGGTTCCTCCATGTTGTGGATGCATCATTCATTCCTCTTTATGGCTGAATACTATTCCATTAGAAGAATATACCAAATTTTGTTTGTCTATTGATAAACAAAAGTTGATGGACATGACTATTTGCACCTTTTGGCTACTGTGAATAGTGCTGCTATGAACATTCCACATAAAGTTTTTGCTTGAACAACTGTTTTCAATTCTTTGGGGTATATACCTAGGAATGAAATTGCTAGGCCACATAACTCTATGTTTAGCTTACTGAGGAAGAGCAGTAGTACAATTTTACATCCCTACCAGGAATTCCAATTTTTCCACATCTTTGCCAAAACTTTATTTTCTGTTGTTTTTTAATAGCCATCCTAACGGGTGTGAAGTGGCATCTCATACTTTAGATTTCCATTTCCCTATTGACTAAATATCAATACATTGAACATTTTTCATGTGCTTGTTGAGTGTTCATACTACTCTGTTTGCAGAAATGCCTAGTCACATCTTTTGCCCATTTTTAAAATTAGGTTGTTTCTTTGTGTTGTTGGATGTAAGAGTTCTTACGTCTAACGATTTTTCTGTAAGTAGATGAAAGCACTTTAAACCTACCAGGCATCTGGTCCTCTCCTCTCTACCAAGCTTAAGACAAATGCCAACCTTCCAGATGACAGAAAGAGCAATCAAGAAGTTAAAAGAGGTCACAGAATCAATTGGCAATAATACTATATAACACCTTCATTTTCTGTCTTAAATTATAAATCCAGGATTGAATCATAGATGATGATAAAATAATAATATTCACTTCTCAGAAAGTGCTTACTATTTAGTGAGGCACTGTCTTAGGTGCTTTAATATCCTCACAATAACCCTACAAGGCAAGAACTGTGATCCACCTCATTTTATAAATGAGGAAATAGGTACATTAAAGTTAAATAGCTGGCTTATGGTCATACAATCAGTAGCTGATCAGCTTGGCTTCAGAATTTGTGCTCTTAATCCCTTTGCTAGACTACCTCTAACCATGAAATAATAAGCCTTGCCTGAATGCCTGAGGACTTTTTAAGAAAATGCTAGTAGCTACATTTTGATATGTCACTTTCAAGTTCCAATCCCCACTGTCTGCACAAATCTTGGTTCTAGAACTCTTTAATCGGGTTTAGGAATGTCACAAAGAAGTAAGCCGAAAACCAAAGGGGTGAATGTCATTTTATCATTCCAACTTAGGTCTTTTCTAAGATTTCTGAATCTGACAAAGGCTATTCAGGATGTGACTCAACAGTCTATTTCCAAGAGCATCTGGATTGCATCTTGACAGTAATTATAAGAGGTTACAGTTACCAGCAAAGCCAGTGCCTAAAGGTCCATTGAGCTCAAACCCATAATTTGCAGTATAATTATACGGCAGTTAATGGCTTTGCAAACTGAACCTCAAACTTGAGAAGAAATCTAAAAGGTAATATATTTCATAATAAAACCAATATGAACACAATACTGGAGTTTATAGATTTCATTTTCCAAGCAATAATTAGAGCCATAACTTCCTGATATTTCTAACATCGCTGCAACTGCCTAGAGTTATGGGACCTCAGAATTTGAAGGAACTTTAAGCCATATCTAGAATAATCCTTCACAACTAACTCTTGCTTCTTCTAGAATTAAAAGGTGGACCAAAGCCCTGAAGTGTGCCTACCTGATAAATGTTCATTTATACCAAGTGTCAGTTCATAATGTTATCCTCCTATTTACTTTTGTGGTAACTCAAGAATTTTTTTAAGTTCCGCTATCCAATATGACTTATAATGTTTTCATTACTACAAATGTAGCAAATGTGAGGTTCTGTTTTCTCATCTGTGACAAAAGGGTATTTACCATCTATCTTACAGAATTGTGGAAAACAAATTAGATGGGATATGTGAAAGTCCCTTGCAAAATACCTGAGCTGGGGCAGGTACTCAGCAAGCATTCCTCTGTGTGTGGGGGGATGGGCAGTATGGGTGTGTGCACGGCGGGGGGGGGGGGGGGGGGGCGGGGGGGGGTGCGGATAGTGACAGGTGTGGGTCAGATAAAACCAGAAGTCATTCTAAAGCATACTTTACATAAGCTAAGCACAACTCAGCTTACTTATCTAAAGATCACTTATCTGATGAACTTAATCGTATATAACCCCAAATCTAGATGATACCAGAAGAGTTTCCTAATAAGGAAAATGGGTATCATTCATGTAGTTATTAAAGGAAATCAGGTTATTCCTTGGGTAGACCAATCTATAATACCATTTCTTTTTTTTTTTCTTTCTTTCTTTTTTTTTTTTGCGGTACGCGGGCCTCTCACTGTTGTGGCCTCTCCCGTTGCGGAGCACAGGCTCCGGACACGCAGGCTCAGCGGCCATGGCTCACGGGCCCAGCCGCTCCGTGGCACGTGGGATCTTCCCGGACAGGGGCACAAACCCGTGTACCCTGCATCGGCAGGCGGACTCTTAACCACTGCACCACCAGGGAAGCCCCTATAACACCATTTCTGATAGAGCAGAAGGCTCCAAACAAATATCTCACCACCTGTTTGTTCAAATGTTTCACTGAATTATGGCTAAGAAGGTTCAACATGTAAAACATTAGCATGAATAAGCTTAAGTCACAAGAGGGATGTAAAATGCTTTCCTGTTAGGACAGGCTTGTGAAATTAAGAATTGTAAATCAAGGGACCTGGGAAACAGACAGAAAGAGGTACACTCCAAAAAGTTTGAGAGGGGGTGGGATCAGAGGGAAAATGACTAACAGCTGTGGCAGGACCTTCCGCCTCAGGTAGGCCCAGTTTGGCCTAGAAGGGTATCAGCCAGAGCCAGAGTAGGGGAGGCAGAGGAAGACGGCAAAGGAAAATGCTCGCTTGGGGGAAGTGAAATGTCAAGGTAAGTGCATGTGACAAAAGGACGACATTTTGAGGTGCAGGTGGCCGGAATTGGGAAAGGTGAGGTATAGCTGGAGAAGAGGAAAAATTAGAAAGGTCAATAGGGACACGGCATGGAGCACTCTTTAGACTGTGCATAAAGGTTTAGACTTTATCCTATAGGGTGGCCATCAGTGTGGTCTGTGGATCCCTGGAGTTCCCAAGACCCTTTCAGGGATCCTGAAGTTCAAAATTATTATCATAGTAGTACTCAGACATTACTTTCCCTTTTCTTATGTTTGCATTGATATAAAAACAAGGGTGGGGGACACTACAGCTCCCTTAGCAGAGGGACCAAACTGTACTAGTGGTCCTTGTATTCTTCACTGCCACACACTCACATTTAAATAAATTAATTTAAAAAAATTAAACAACAATTTCACCTCCGAACATCCTTGATGAGTTATTAAAAAGTATGACTTTATTAAATCTCGGCCGTTGAGTACTTGTGTTTAATACTGGCGTGACTAAAGGACACTTCTATGGCACACCAGAGAATATGACCAATATCTCCAGGTAACATACTTGTGCAAATGAGTTACAAGCTGAACTAGCCACTTTTTTCATGGAACACAATTTTTGTTCAGCAGAATGACAACAGAAAAACTATGGTTATTCAGACTTGAGTATCTGGCAGATGGTTTCTCAAAAATGACGGGGACCTGCTGCTTCAAGAAAAATGACTGACAGTATTTGCTGCTGATGATAAAAGTTAAGCTTCGGGGTAAGATTTTTAAATTTGGAAAACTAGTATCTGCCACTGTGAGTTAGACTGCTTCCCTCAAATTTAGAGAATTTTCTAATAAGATGGGTGGGAAAATTAACAAATGGGATTTCGTGATATTGTTTAATGAAACGTATCAACATCTGGAAGACCCACATAACTTAGTGGAGCAATATTTTCCAAATGACCAATACATGATGTTACAAAATCACAGAGGAGTAAAACATCCATTCAAATTGCAAGATGGATCAATAGATTTTATTTTAACAGAGCATGAAGAGTTTACTAATATAACTTCAGATTCCACACTGCAACTAACCCTTAAGAAACTACCAATGTCAAATGCTGGTATAGTATCAAAGAATAACCACAATTTTTGGAAAATGCCATTAAAAGACTCCTGCTTTCTCCAACTACTTATCTGTGTAAGACCAGATTTTCACCAACTACCTCAACCAAAACAGCATTTTGCAACAGACTACAGAGCAGATATGAGAATCCAGCTGTCTTCTACTAAGTCAGACATTCAAATGATTTGCAAAACCGTAAAACAGTGCCACTCTTCTCACTAAATGTTTTTTTTAAAAAAATACATTTATTTATTTATTTTTGGCTGCGTTGGGTCTTCGTTGCTGCGCGCAGGCTTTCTCTAGTTGCGGTGAGCAGGGGCTACTCTTCGTTGTGGTGTGTAGGCTTCTCATTGCAGTGGCTTCTCTTGTTGTGGAGCACAGGCTCTAGGCGTGCGGGCTTCAGTAGTTGTGGCACATGGGCTCAGTGGTTGTGGCTCGCGGGCTCTAGAGCGCAGGCTCAGTCATTGTGGCCCACGGGCTTAGTTGCTCCGCCACATGTGGGATCTTCCCGGGTCAGGGCTTGAACCCGTGTCCCCTGCACTGGCAGGCGGATGGATTCTTAACCACTGCACCACCAGGGAAGTCCCTCTGTTTTGTTTTGTAAAACAGTTTTCATAAATATCTGTTTTTTATGTGAGTGTGTAATGGGTTTATTACAGATATTTTCAATAAATAAATTAATATTTTATAACTCTCAGTTTTAATTTCTAATCTGACAAATAGTGATAAAACACACGTAAAGTAAACCTGCTTGGGGTCTTCAATAACTTTTAAGAGTATACAAGGGTCCTGATACCAAAGTTTGAAACCCATCCCCGTAAGAGATGAAACCACAGGGGAAGATTGCATCGTGAACCAATACACTCCTCTGGCAACAACATGCGGGTGAGACGAAGTGGATGAGGGAAGCCTGACCAGCCAGGAAGTGGAAGCCAGGAAGAGCAAAGCAGTGAAGTGAAAAACGGTAACTGCCTGGACTAAGACAGCTGCAACGGCGAGAGGGAGAAAGGGGTGAATTCAAAAGATATTATGGGCCTTCCCTGGTGGCGCAGTGGTTGAGAGTCCGCCTGCCGATGCAGGGAACACGGGTTTGTGCCCCGGTCCGGGAAGATCCCACATGCCGCGGAGCAGCTGGGCCCGTGAGCCATGGCCGCTGGGCCTGCGCATCCGGAGCCTGTGCTCCGCAACGGGAGAGGCCGCAACAATGAGAGGCCCGTGTATCGCAAAAAAAAAAAAAAAAAGATATTATGGAGACAGAATCGACAAAACCCAGCAACTTCAGAATCAGAAAGAGACCAGGCTGCTGCTTGCATGGCTGAATTGTAACTGACTGTCCACTTGTCTGGCTTAGAGACAAGTACTGAGTCTACACCATATACAGTTGGCCCTCCATATCCACGGGTCCCGTAGCTGTGGATTCAACCACCCTCGGATCGAAAATACACAGAAAGAAAATTTCCAGAGTTCCAAAAAGCAAAATTTGAATTTGCTGAGCACTGACAACTATCTGCATAGCATTTATATTGTATCAGGCATTATAAATAATCTAGAGGTGATTTAAAGTATACGGGAGGATGTGCATAGGTTATATGCAAACACTACGCCATTTTATATGAAAGGCTTGAGCCTCCAGGAATTTTGGTATCCGTGGGGGGTCCTGGAACCAATCTCACCACCCCACAGATACCGAGGGACAACTGTATAGACATCTACAGACTCTATAGTCAGAATATGTTTTTCTAAAAAATATTTATTTATTTATTACTTTGGCTGCGCCGGGTCTTAGTTGTGGCACGCAAGATCTTTAGTTGCGGCATGCGGACTTCTTAGTTGCGGCATGTGAACTCTTAGTTGTGGCATGCATGCAGGATCTAGTTCCCCAACCAGGGATCGAACCCAGGCCCCCTGCATTGGGAGCGTGGAGTCTTACCCACTGGACCACCAGAGAAGTCCCAGAATATGTGTTCTAACGACAATTCTCTGACATCAACTAGGTGCCCTACGGTTCAATTTAGTGCAGACCCCACAGGTTAAGGGCTCAGTCCCACTTCAACGCCAGTCCCAAGTCTCAATGATCCCCAAGCTACCAGCACTTCTGCCATGTAGGCTACAAACTCGCAGGGTCCCATGACCACACCGACCCCCGCTGCCCCAGGTTCAATAATTCACAACTCACACAACTGAGGAAAGCTCCATACTTGTGATTACAGTTTTATTATAAAGGATATGACTCAGGAACAACCATTTGGCCATTTGGACTAATAGGGAAAAGTATGGGGGAAGGGAGGTGCAGAGATTCCACACCTTCCTCTCCTCCTCCATGGAATACAGGTGCCCTCCTTCCCACACAGCTAAGTGTTCGCCAAACCAGAAGCTCCCCGCACCTCGTCATTCTAGGACCTTTATATGGGATTCCATCATGTAGGCATGACTGACTAAATCAGTGGCCATGTGACTGACCTTGATCTCATCCTTCCCTCCTCCTCTTCCCTGGAGGTGGCGGTAGTGGGGAGCTGAAAGGCACTTCATTAGCATAAATTCAGGTAAGGTCCAAAAGGGCTCATCTTGGGTAACAAAAGGCATTCCTACCAACTCAGGAAAGTCCAAAGGTTGTAGGAGCTCTGTGACAGGAATCCAGGACAAAGACTAATTGTATTTTTTTTATTACACCAGAATATCTAATAACATAGTTGTTGGTATATAACAGTACTCAATAAACAACTGCTGAAAGAATGAACAAAAGGGCCGATAATAGTATCATTCACCAGAATGGGAAATACAGGCAGAGAAAGAGGTTGTCAGAAGAAAGGTGGTGGTGAGCTCGGTTTTGGACACACTGCATTGGAAGTGCCCAAGGATCACAGGAAGCACTCAGATAAAGGGTCAAAACCCAGAAGAAAGGACAGAGCTCCAGGTATGGACATGCAGATAACAGGAGTTAATTGTGACAGATAAAACTAAGAGTGGAGATGACCGTCCTGGAGGACAGTGTAGGGTCAAAGGAGGGTAGAGAAGACTTCCCTGGTGGCACAGTGGTTAAGAATCCACCTGCCAATACCCTGGTCTGGGAAGATCCCACATGCTGCAGAGCAACTAAGCCCGTGCACCACAACCACTGAGTCTGCACTCTAGAGCCCGTGAGCCACAACTACTGAAGCCCGCACACCTACAGCCCGTGCTCCGCAACAAGAGAAGCCACCGCAATGAGAAGCCCGCGCACCGCAATGAAGAGTAGCCCCCGCTCGCCGCAACTAGAGAAAGCCCGCGTGCAGCAACGAAGACCCGACGCAGTCAAAAGTAAATAAATTAAATAAATAAATTTTTTTTTTTAAAGAGAGTAGAAAAAACACCCCTGGGGACAGCAACGTTTAAGGATAAGGAACCCTCAGAAGAGACTGAGAAGTCCTAGATGTGAGAGAGGGGAGAACACACAGAGCAGAAGACACAGAAAGCCCAAGCAGAAGAGTGTTTCTACAGAACGTATTGAAAGTCACAGAAAGACAGAGAAATGAATTGACAGGAAGTTGTGCATGGGACTCAAAGATGGAGGGGCAGAGGTGACCCAGACTGCAACAGGCAACAGGGACAAGGCAGACACCCAGCACGGCTATTCTTCCAAGAGACAAGGCTGTTAGAGGAAGATGTGAGATGCGGACAGTGCAGCGTCGAGGGGGTCAAAGCTGAGAGGCATGAAGGAGCGAGCAGAGGCCAGGAGGGCATGGAGGACACGGGAGGCTGAGAGCAAGCGTGATTCAGATCGGGGCTCTGAGATGGACACCGAACCCTTCTGTACATGCCTGCAAGGTCCTGCACAGCTGGCCTTACCTCCCTCTCCAGCTTCTTCATGGCGGCCACGGTGCCTTCTACTCAAATATACTGTGCTCGGGCTTCCCTGGTGGCGCAGTGGTTAAGAGTCCGCCTGCCAATGCAGGGGACAGGGGTTCGTGCCCCGGTCGGGGAAGATCCCACATGCCGCGGAGCGGCTAGGCCCGTGAGCCATGGCCGCTGAGCCTGCGCGTCCGGAGCCTGTGCTCCGCAATGGGAGAGGCCACAACAGTGAGAGGCCCGCGTACCACAAAAAAAAACACACAAAAAAACCCCTCCAGTTGGGCTTCCCTGGTGGCGCAGTTGAGAGTCCGCCTGCCGATGCAGGGGACAGGGGTTCGTGCCCCGGTCCGGGAAGATCCCACATGCCGTGGAGCGGCTGGGCCCGTGAGCCATGGCCACTGAGCCTGCGCGTCCGGAGCCTGTGCTCCGCAATGGGAGAGGCCACAACAGTGAGAGGCCCGCATACCGCAAAAAAAAACAAAAACAAACAAACAAACAAACAAAACAAATATACTGTGCTCCTTTATGCCACAGGCCCTGTCACGTTCTGGTCCCTCAGCCAAACAACTTCTTCCCTTCCCTGATGACCTGCTCGACATCCTTCAGATGCCAAGGAAATGTCGCATCTTCCCTGGACTCTAGGAGTAGACTAGGTCCTCTTGGACGCTTTCTGTATAGCACTTACAACAGCTAGGAATCGTTTATTTCTGTGATTGGGGGGCGCAGGGTATGTCTGTCTGTCCCTAGTAAAATATAAATAGAGTGAGGACAGGGACCTGTCACTACTATCTCCCCAGCTCCTACCACAGCACCTGCACACAGCAGTCAAGCGGGATGGAGTTGTGGCTCTGATGAGGGACTGAGCTCAGAGCCTCAGAGGAAACCGAAGAGGACGGCATCTAGAACCAGGGGAAGGGAAGGAGACACCTGCCTCCTCCTTCACCCTCTTATCTCAAGAAGCAAAGAGCAAGTGTGAGTCAGATGGATTTACAAGACCTGCCTGGGAAGTCGGCAGCAGGCCCAGCCAGGAGGCAGAACTGCTCCTGAGAGCAGAGGTTCAGAGGAGCAGGGAGGCTTGAGGAAAGGGGCAAACGGGGTGCAGGGTCTGTGAGGAATGGAGAGAGAGCGGAGGAAGAATTCCTAGCAGAATACAAGCTCAGGAAGGAGGCAGCTAAATGGGTAAGGACAAAAGTCTGCAGGTTTGTTCAGTTTTCGTCAGCTGACTTTTAACAGCACAAATACAGGAAACAGAACACAGATAGTTGGCTTGGTCCAGCAATGGAGGTCTGCGGGGTAGACATGTCAGAAAGACACCAGGGCGAGGAAATAGCTGGGGTGACCCACTCTGAGGTCCCAGCTGCAGGTGGAAGGAAATGAAACTAGGGGGAAACTGACAATCTGAGATAAAAGGAAGAAGGTCCAGGAACTAGAGTTTATGGGTGGAATGGTTGTAATCAGAACATGTGAAATATTGATAAATCATGCTGCGGATATATAATTTAAAAAATAAGTGGGAGTTCCCTGGTGGCCTAGTGGTTAGGATTCCAGGCTTTCACAACTATGGTCCGGTTTAAATCCCTGGTCGGGGAACTGAGATCCTGCAAGCCATGGGGCATGGCCAAAAAATAAATAAAAAATAAAAATTAAAAAAAAAAGTGCAACATTTTTCAAGATACCATAAGCTCTCACCACCTCGGTCTCTTAGAACAAAACAAAACAAAACAAAACAAAACAATTAAAAATAGACCCATGCCCTTCTGAAAAAGGTCAAACTGCTATCTTTCCTGGAGTCTAATTTAAAAAAGCAGATGGCTGAAGAAAGGATATCCCCTTCCAGCTCCAACTTTTCCATAGTATACACGTTTCCCCAGCAGTTCCAGATGAACCATAAGTTAGAAAGCCTCCAAATACACACCAAGAGAGAATGCTAACATACCTTTAGGCACGGAAAAAAATCTGACGAAATCTATAATTATAGAAGTAGTCAAACTAGTGAAATAACGTCCACACTTCTAAACCAAAGGTGATCTAACCAGATTAGAGATGAGCTGCCCAAACTTCACCGTATCTAGAGCAATCACAGGATAGTAAAATATATTTTGTTTTAAAATGAATGAACAATACAGATTCTTGGGCAGCATGTTGAACATTTAAATTTAAAAAGTAAACTTTATTGAGAAGAAAGTTCATATATACTTTGGATTGCTTTGATGTCTTTGTATTATTGTTTTATTAAAGACTATCACTCAAAAGGAAAAAAGAGGGTCACCATCAGCCCCTTTCTGTCAGATCACTGTATATGATGAGTGTGTTAGCTTGCCTGGCATTCTTTCTTCTCGTAATTGATCCCACTTTCCCTCCTTCTGCTAATTCCAGGAGTCTAGCTACTGACTTTACAAACTGGTACAAAAGGTGGACCCAAAGGCCCAGGACAGCCAATGAGAGTCCTGCCTTCCCGTGGCCACGGTGACTGGTTCAGGCACATGATCAAGCCAGGCCAATCAGAACCCTTGGACTTGACAGTTATGTGCGTCAATACATTTCCCTTTTTTCTTAAGACAATTTGTGCTTCCTCCGCTTGCAAATGAAAAAGTTCAGATAAATACAATTATGAATAAGGAGAATTACAGCACTGAGCTTTCTTCCTTCTCTCTACTACAATTCTTTCCTTCTCTTCCTAACATTCTTCATTTTTTCCCCTCCCCATCCAATGCCTTTAGGATAGTGGAATATTTAAACTTAGCACTGAATACCTATGACATCACCATGAGACAGAAAGTTAATCTAAGAATAAGCCTAGCCCCAGGTAAATTATACTGTGATTCAATCTCTTGATATTTAGATATTAAAGTTAAGAGTCTTCTTTCACTGGCTGGAACAGAACATGCTTGAACAGACCCCCTACACAGATGCAGTATCATTTTTTTCATGAGGTCAAACGGTTATATGTATGTCAAGGGGAGTAACTCCACTGAAATTCTAGGGCATTTGGAATTAAGTTCAAAATCTCTTCTTTTTTGTTTTCCCTCAGCTAGAGATCTGAACTGGCTTAAAAGAGGTCAGAGGGGGCATCCACATTTGCAAAATGGCCTTTCCAATAAAATCATAATTGCCTGAATTAGCTTAAATTTGTGCACTTCTGTGTCTCTTGGTGTCTTTAATTTTTTTAATTTAATTTTTGTGTTACATTGGAGTATAGTTGATTTACAATACTGTGTTAGTTTCAGGTGTTTAACAAAGTGATTCAGTTATACATATACATATATCCATTCTTCTTCAGGTTCTTTTCCTATATAGGTTATTACAGAATACTGAGTAGAGTTCCCTGTGCTAATCAGTAGGTCCTTGTTGATTATCTTTCCTTTTTTGGCTGTGTTGAGTCTTCGTTGCTGCATGCAGGCTTTCTCTAGTTGTGGCGAGCAGGGGCTATTCTTTGTTGCGGTGCACGGGCTTCTCATTGTGGTGGCTTCTCTTGTGGTGGAGCATGGGCTCTAGACACGCGGGCTTCAGGCGTTGCAGCACACAGTCTCAGTAGTCGTGGCATGCAGGCCCTAGAGCATGCGGGCTTCAGTATTTGTGGCACGTGGACTCAGTAGTTGTGGCTCGCGGGCTTTAGAGAGCAGGCTCAGTAGTCGTGGAGCATGGGTTTATTTGCTATGTGGCATGTGGGATCTTCCCGGACCAGGGATCAAACCCATGTCCCCTGCATTGGCAGGTGGATTCTTAACCACTGCGCCACCAGGGAAGTCCCATCTAACTTATATATAGTAGTGTATCCTTAATTTTTGATGTTGCTGCTATATGGAGAAAATAATAAATTCACAACTTCCTCAGACGATAGTCAAGAAATATAAGAGATGAGGTAGGATTATAAAAAGAATATAGAGCTGAAAATGAAGAGAAGGCTTAGATCAGAGTAACAGAACCCAACATCAGCTGGCTTCAACTAACATGTGCGTTCGGGGGAGGGAGGGTGTAATCATAAGAATATAGGAGGACTTCACAGAACTCAGGAACAGGAATGCAACCAGCTCGAGAAAAAACTGGAAGAGATGTTTCAAGTTATCAGTCTCAGGTAGTGGTTCTCTCTTCCTGCTTCTCTCTAGATACTTGCTTTATTTTCTCCACCCACAAACCACCTTTATCTGTCCCCAGACACAACAGCAGAATGTAACTGCCTATAACTCCCAAGTTTTTATGTTATGGCCCGTGAACACATTGAGGTCAAATCCCTCTCTCTTGGGCCCAACGTCAAATCTCCAGGAAAGGGGGCTTCCCTGGTGGCGCAGTGGTTGAGAGTCCACCTGCCGATGCAGGGGACACGGGTTCGTGCCCTGGCCTGGGAAGATCCCACATGCCGTGGAGCGGCTGGGCCCGTGAGCCATGGCTGCTGAGCCTGCGCGTCCAGAGCCTGTGCTCCGCAACGGGAGAGGCCACAACAGTGAGAGGCCCGTGTACAGCAAAAAAAAAAAAAAAAAAAAAATCTCCAGGAAAGGACACTGATTGGACTACCTTGGGTCGGGGTCCCTAAACCTGGTTCAATCCTCTGTGTCTTCTGTGGGAATGAAGAAGTATGCAGGGGAGTGGATGTCTGGGCTAGAGGACAGTTAAGGGATTCGTGTTGAGTCAGGCAGACACTCCAAAAGTTCCCATTACACATTCCCAGGGTTGTACCCTGGTTTTCTCATCATCAAAATAAAGGAAATGGTCACCAAAGTCTAGAGTTTAATAGAACTTAAGAGAATTAATTGAATTTAAGAAATGAGAGGGTAACTAGCATCCATCACTGTTTGGGGAGTTCATGTCAGTAATACAAGCCAAAAAATTAATTATAAATTCTAGAAATAAACAGTATCTTTTATAAATATGATGGTCTACATGAAAAACTCAAAAGAAATGAAAAAAATCATGAGGTCTTGGAGAGCTGAGACCTTTGTCTTGGTTCAAGGCTGGACACCTAGAGCAATGCCAGGCACAGAGCACGTGCTCAAACATTCACTAAACCACTGACCAAACTCAGAACTTCCCACCTGTAGATCTTTAACATGCGTTAGAGGTGTGCTCAAGGTACTGACGCCCTCAGGTTTAGGGGATAATGCCTGCCATTAGTACTAATTACTAGGACTGATGTGGTACAAATATTATATAATGTTAGAAAGGTTGAGAAGCACTGAATAAATGACCAAAGCACTACTGGAACTCAGAGTTCTAGCAAGGTGGCTGGTTACCAAGTAAATCTGTATAAGGCCAGTAAGCATTTAAATGTTCAACTCATCAGCAGTACCAAAAAATGCGAGTTAAAAACTAATAAAACTGGCTAAGATTTTTTTTTTTGAGATGGTTTCACCCAATGCTGGTAAGGAAACAGGAGACAGGTACACACTGCCGAGGTAGCATATGGTTAAGGTTTGGCAATATATTGCAATATACTAAGTGAAAAACACAGGCTACAAAACTATATATACCCGAGGTTATAAACTGGCAAGGCAAAAAAGACTGAATGTAGCCCTCAGGTATGCTTTGTTTGAACCCCAGTGTGTTATTAAAAATTGTGGCCCACATAAAAATTGGGAGATTTCTTATTAAATACATATTTCTAGATTTCCAGCTTCTCTTAAAAAGCTAGAAGTTGTAGTAACACCAAGATGCATCCTCCCAGGGCCACAAATGTCTGGGCAGACTGGCCCTGGGTTGCCCCATCCATGGGACCATCTTCAGTCCCCAGAGTCCCTAACATGACTTCATGTCTCCCAGACTGAATACACCTAAACTTCTAGGTAATTTGAGCAAGCTGACCCCTCACAGGGTATGGATGGTCATTATCTCTGGACAGTGAGATTCCAGATACGCTCTTTTACTCCTTTATCTGAATTTCCAAAAGTTTTCTTCAATAAACATGTATTGCTTTTGTAGTAAGAAAAACATGTTACTTTTTAAATTACCAAATCACAACTGCAATATCACTTAATCTAATGAGATCAAAACAGCTAAAGGTAACAGATAATGACTATGATTTAAAACTAACGGAACTAAAGAAGTAACGTCGTAAGGTTACAATTACTGCAGTATTTCCCTCCCTTTGATACTAATGAAAAAACACCAGATTGGACAGACAATATTAGCATTTTACAAATAAGATCCTCCTCAAAATGAATAGCTTCTATAGACACTCAATTCATAAAACAGCTATTTTTAAGGATTCATTTCCGTATATTTAAAGTTTCTTTCACCAAAAAATGTAAACAGAAAAATCTTTCCTATCAGAAATCTACAGTCATAACCTCAATTAAATTAATGGTTAAAAAGTTAAATAATTCCTGATCTTTATTTTACATTGTTTTATTTTATTTGATCCATAAGAATAGTGGTTTTATGGGGTTCTCTTTTCCTCAGAGAACTTCAAAAGTTTATACAAATCACCATTCATCTCACTCCATCAAAGAGTAAATCATATTACCCTCATGGCAAAGAGAAAGTACAAGGCCAGGTAGAAATGTCAACTTTCGGATAACTGAAAGCAGGGTCAATTCAACATTTCTCTCTTGCTCTCCTCCAATCCACTCCCACATGACATCCAGAGGGGTCTATTCAAACAAAAGGTACTCCCCTGCTTAAAACCGATGTTGGGGGCTTCCCTGGTGGCGCAGTGGTTGAGAGTCTGCCTGCAGATGCAGGGGACACGGGTTCGTGCCCCGGTCTGGGAAGATCCCACGTGCCGCGGAACAGCTAGGCCCGTGAGCCATGGCTGCTAAGCCTGCGCATCCGGAGCCTGTGCTCCGCAACAGGAGAGGCCACAACAGTGAGAGGCCCACGTACCGCAAAAAAAAAAAAAAAAAAAAAAAAAAAAAATGATGTTGGCTTCCTACTTCCACTGACTCTGAATAAAATTCAAACCAGCTCCTGTCTCCTTTATTCCTCACCTGTCTCTCCAGTGCTCACCTCACCTGGGTGACTCGGGCCTCCAGATAAACAGAGCCTCAAACACTAACCTATTCAACATGCCAGCATGCGACTGTTGAGTGTCCTCTGTGCACCGGACACTGTTCTAGGTCCTGAGGATAAGGCAGAGAGGAACGCAGACAAAACTCCCTGTCTCGTGGAGCTCACACCCTGGTCAACCCCTCTACCAAGTTCTCTCCCTCCTCAATTTCTCTAATCATTTAAAGAATATTAAGACAGCAATTTTAATGACAATACCTCAAGGTATCTGAAAATAAGCAGTACTACCTATAAGAGACATATTATTATTTACTGACTTTGTTTAATATTATTTATTGTAAGTGAAGGAAAGAGGAGAAATAAAGGAGGGTGGACCTTTAACTACTGAAACTTGGTATATATACCAGGAATGGCACTAATTTTTTTGTCAACTTTTCAAGGTTTCTCTCATTACTAGCTATACAGCTTTTATATGTCAGTGATCAAAATGGAATATCTTAATTCTGTAAGAATGGAACAGTTGAGTTTCAAATGATTCCAGAAACTGAAAGATTACTTGCTTCTAAAATCTATTATCCTAAGATTACAGCAGAAATGAATTGATTTTTATAAAACAGTGGATCCACAACACTCTTATTATAGATAATGCATAGGAATGTGTGTGTGTGTGTGTGTGTGTGTGTGTGTGTGTGTGTTTATACAATGGCTTATAATACAACACATTACACTTGTCAGAATAAAACTGCTCGGGAAATTTGCCTCAGAGAGAGGTGATTAGCCCTCTACACACACACACACACACACACACACACACACACACACACACACACACACACAGAGACACACAACAAATGGCTCCAATGACATCTTGTTTCCAAGGTTTTATCATGAGAATCAGTGTCCTTTGTAACCAGGTTGGTGAAAGCATGACACTAAAAGCCAGTTGGCCTTGTCCATTTCCCTGTAACCACCAGTCACCAGAAGGACTTGCAGACAAAATGCTGGGATGAACAAAACCATCCCTGACAGAGAAACAAGTCAAGGGTTCACCAAGGCACATAGGATCCAAAGTTGGCCCTCCTGCATTAGCATGGTGTACGAGAGTTCCGGTTCCCTCCCCCTTCCTTTTTCTGGGAATGACTTAACCAGTGACAAATCTAGTGAACTGTTTTCATTTTTAGGAAGAAGAATGGGATGTTATTGTGACCTGATTGGTGGTGTGATATGGAAAGTCAGAAAATTCATACACGTGTCACAATGATACCTAACTTTTTTTTTAGCTGCATTAGGGAGAGGACGTTTAATTTTAACCACCAAGGATTAAAAAAAACTTTGACCAACTGCTATGACCTTGTTATTGAGTTCGCAAAAAAGTTCGTTCGGGTTTTTCTGTAAGATGTTATGCAAAAGTCCGAATGAGCTTTTTGGCCAACAATATTTTCTCAAATTCAGCTGAATCCGAAACTCTATCGCATCCCGCAGCTCACCTCCTGGCTCCACCCCTGGATGAGGAGTAAAGTGCCCCCAGGACCACCCCCACCCGGCCTGGGTGGAGCTCCAGCCCTCACAACAGTGAGAGTGGGTTTTGGTGTCCAGCCTAAAACTGAGCAGTGGTTGTCCTGCCTGACTGAGCAGCACAAACTCGGGCCAGAGAGCTGAAGCCAAAATGATTTCACCAGGGGGCTTCCCTGGTGGCGCAGTGGTTGAGAGTCCGCCTGCCGATGCAGCGGACACGGGTTCGTGCCCCGGTCCGGGAAGATCCCACATGCCGCGGAGCGGCTGGGCCCGTGAGCCATGGCCGCTGAGCCTGCGCGTCCGGAGCCTGCGCGTCCGGAGCCTGTGCTCCGCAACGGGAGAGGCCACAACAGTGAGAGGCCCGCGTACCGAAAAAAAAAAAAAAGATTTCACCAGCCCTGTCTCTGGGCAATAAGCTAGTAAGGTAAGCTGCCAATCATTAATCCTACTAGAAAAAGGTGAAAAGAGCAATGATGAATTCAAACAGATTAGCTTACTGGAAATTCACCTTGTTAGAGGGCTATAGTCATGAGCAACAAAACTTTAATGATATTCTACCATCACACTTATGAATAGAAGGGGTTTTTTTTTTAAATGGTCTCCCAATGGATGGGTGACAGCTCTCTACAGTGAGGCCTTTGCATACCTGAACTGAACTTCCACCGGGCACTTCAAATCTCCAAACCGGCCGACATGGAAATGTTTGGACAGACTCCCGCTGTCTCCCTAATCACACTTCTGTATGTTGTCTCGTGTTTCCAAGGCAAGTCCACACCACAAGTAAACTGCCTTTTCCAATTTCGCTAGTCTTCTCTGTGACTCTAATCCTGTTTCTCACGCAGGGGTGCTTTAGGAAAACCACTACAGAGGGAAGGGTAGCACACTGCTTTGAGAGGTGGGTGCTAGACAGGACATGAGGCTTGTTTATGAGCTAACTTATGGGACGAACTCCTCAACGAGAGGGCTTCAAATCTGTGCCCCACCTACTTTATAAATTAATGCACGCCAAGAAACTGCTAGGTTATTTCAAAACAGAAGTCAGGAATGTAAAAAGTACCCCCAGTGCCACACAATCCAGCGCTGTGGCTAAGAGTTTGGGCTCTAGAGTAACAAATCTGCATGGCCACTTGCTGGCTCTCTGTTACGTAACTGCAGGTACCTTGGTTTCCAAGTCATATTCATCTAAAGAACTGAGAATTTGTGAAAATTAAGTGAGTTAATGCTTATAAAATGCTGTGAACGGACTCAATAAGTGTTAGCTATCAGGAATTCCCTGGCGGTCCAGTGGTTAGGACTCCGCGCTTCCACTGCAGAGGGCACGGGTTCAATCCCTGGTCTGGGAACTAAGATCCCGCAATCCACCCAGCACAGCCAAAAAAAAAAAAAAAACAAAAAACAGTTAGCTATCATTATGACAGGTGTATGAATTTTCTGACTTTCCATATTGCACCACCAAACTGGTCACAATAACATCCCATTCTTCTTCCTAAAAATGAAAACAATTCACTAGGTTTGTCACTGGTTAAGTCATTCCCAAAAAAAGGAAGGGGGAGGCAACCGGAACTCTCATACACCATGCTAAGAGTGTAAATTGCTACAACCTTTCAAAATGACAAACTGGAAATATGTATCAAAAACTCTTAAACCATAGCATGCACTTTGACCCTGCAATCACACCTCTAGAAATTTATTCTAAGGAAAAAAAATCTCAAAAGTATATATAGAGATGCATGGAGGAGAGTCATTGCAGAGCTACGATTATAGTGGGTGGTGGGGAAAAAATAAACTAATGTTTAATAAAAACAAATTGGTTAAATTATCATAGACCCATAAAATGGAATATTATCCAACTACTATTATAACTGACTATACAGACATGAAAAGATTCATGATAAGATGTTAAGAAAAAAAGTACAGGTTACAAAACAATCATATGTATAGCAGGATCCCATATTTGCTACCAAAAACTGTATATAAATAGCCACATGCACACAGAAAAAGGGTCTGGAGAGAAATGTGTTCAGGTAGTGTACCTCTAAGTATTTTATGGTTTTCTACTTTTTGCTGTTCTGTATTTCAATTGTTCTACCATAAACATGCAATTCTTTAAAATACAAGGGATTATCTAAACTGATTATCAGTTTCTTTCTGAAATAATACTGTTAAGCTGAAAGTGATGACAGGTTTATCTTTATTTAGAAAAAAAATTTGCATAGAACTTGATGTTTTATTAAATACTTTTAATGTTTAGTTATTGTTATAATTTTAAAATTATACATATTTAGTGCCAAGAAATTAGCAAGAGACTTTTTTTAAGCAATGGATTTCTACTTACTACCATAAAGTACAGTAGTACAAAAACTGAGCGGACTAGCTAGAGTTTCATATATTTTTATATACTTCAACCTTTTATGATCATCGTTACTACCATTTATTAAATGAATATATCTGAAGAACTTAAGCAAGCACTTAGAAGTATTAGATTTTACTACAACTATTCCCATTTTCAGCTGAGAAACCTGAGGCACTGAGAGGTTAGGTGACTAGATCAAAGTCACAGACTATGTGTGGTCAAACCCAATATTCTCTAGATGTTGCACTCTTTTTTTTTTTTTTCTTTTTTTTTTTTTTCTTTTTTTTTTTTTTGCGGTATGCGGGCCTCTCACTGTTGTGGCCTCTCCCGTTGCGGAGCACAGGCTCCGGACGCGCAGGCCCAGCGGCCATGGCCCACGGGCCCAGCCGCTCCGCGGCATATGGGATCCTCCCAGACCGGGGCATGAACCCGTATCCCCTGCATCGGCAGGCGGACTCTCAACCACTGCGCCACCAGGGAGGCCCGATGTTGCACTCTTAACTACCCATCCCCTCAACTACACAAAAGAAGCTGTTATTTATGGGACTGAGTCCTGTGCTGGACTCTGAAAAAAAGGAGTGAAGGTCATGTTATGAGGATGAAAAATAAAATCAGAAAACATACCAGTTTTCTACAGTTTTTGGAGACCAATTTTTATTGCATTATGTTGGGCTTACCATAGCTTATAAAATGGCATTTTAATGTAGTGATAACATAGTAATTTACCACTATACTGTGACTTTAATTTATATTTTGAGTCTAAGCAAACATTTTGCTAGGAGCCTTCTTTCCAGCTTATCGCCGTGAGCAGTCTAAGCTTGGGAAAGGTTCTCTCCTTTCAGCGCCAACCAAACTTACAGAAATGACTGGGGTACAGTACTTGCAGCTCCCAGCTTAAAATCAATGACTACAAAGTGATACGATTAACTTTACAAGTAAAGGTTTAAAGACGTGGCCTCACTGTGATGTAATTCACTCAAGTGTTTCACGAAGCTCCTCCAGGCACTCTTCTAGGCGCTGGAGGTGCAATGATGAACCAAAGTCTCTGCCCTTCTGAAGTTTATATTATAGGTGTGTCACATACCTGAACGTCATAGTTTTTTATTAGCAGCCTAAGGCATAAAAGCTATTGTCTCTTGAAAAAAACTTGCTATCCTCTTCAAAACATGGTCTTAGGACATGCTCAGTGAGAAGGAAGCACAATGCCAGTGGTTCTCCAACGCTACTGTGCAAGAAAACTTCCTGGAGGACTTGCTGGAAATCAGATTCCTGGAGTCTGTATTTTTAGCAAGAACCCCAGGCAATGCTGATATAAGTGTTCTGAGGTCCAGACTTTGAGAAACCCGCCAGTGAGTGGAACCATTCAGAAGAGAATGATCATTCAGAAGAGAAAAGCTCTATGGCAGTGGAATGTGAACTGAGTAATATAAACCCAACCGACCTGTAATTAATTCCCTATAATTCACAAATCTAGCAAATTAAAAAGCTGAGTAAGGGCTTCCCTGGTGACGCAGCGGTTGAGAGTCCGCCTGCCGATGCAGGGGACACGGGTTCGTGCCCCGGTCCGGGAAGATCCCACGTGCCGCGGAGCGGCTGGGCCCGTGAGCCACGGCCGCTGAGCCTGCGCATCCGGAGCCTGTGCTCCGCAACGGGAGAGGCCACAACAGTGAGAGGCCCGCGTACCGCGAAAAAAAAAAAAAAAAAAAAAGCTGAGTAAGAGTAGAGGGATTTACCAGCCCCGCCTTCTTAACCCCCATTATAGGAGATTTGAGTTTGCCTTAATCTAGTTATTTGGGGAAAACATGAACCTAAGCAGAATTTTACTACCAATATTAGGGATAAGCATTAAGAAAAAGGAAATTGCTAGTCAACTGCAAAAAAGAAAATTAGCTAAGAGAGACAAACATTTCCGGGAACTAACTTGCTACCACTCATTTTATGCCCTATTTCACAATGCTTAGTATCTGAACAATCCACAGGGTTCCAAAGTACATCAAAAATTTGTTCATTTCCTCTCTTACTCAGGCAGAATAATAATAGACTTTTGTGAAGGTACCATGTGCCTCAGCAATTTCAATAGATAACATTCTTAGATAAAGAAATAGCCTTTAAAAAAAAAAGTTGTATCAGAAATGTTCCTTACTGGAGCTACTTGAAGAAGTTTTAAATAGTTTTTAAACCATCACTAAATTAGTGTCCCTCATTTCTCAATTTAGATTACCCAAAGTTTCTGGGTTCTTTACAAACCTCCTACAGAAAGAACTCAATATTTTAAAATGTTTTTTTCTTTAGTAATAAGCAAACAACCATCAAAACAACATAAATGTTTCAAGTAAATTATTAAAAATCTGAGAACAAAAACACATAGTATTTTGTTCTCAGTGACAGGTAGAAATCATAACTTTGGGGGGCGTTTAAGTTTCTGCACCTTAAGTCATCTAAAAATAAAGGTATTCCAACGAATACATTCCTCCTATTTCAGAGGTTAAGAGTAGCACTATATAAACCAGCTGGCCTGCTGGATGCATGGCCCCAGTTCCTTCCCTCAGATCCTGTCCACCACATAATCCATGAGATCTCTGAGCCTGGTCTTCATCCTTTCAAAGGGATTAGTAAAAACTGCCTCCCCATTGACAGAACTGAGAATTTCCAGATGCATTTTTTGGTATGGTATTTGTTTTTATTATCTATACTTTTTATTGTACTTGTTTTTAGTATCTGTACGTTCCGACCACGGAAACATTAAGAGCAGGATGCCAGCAGATAAGCACAAAGAAACGCATCTGTCCGGAGTCTGCATGTATTTAAAATTTCAGGCTGGTGCTGCCTTTAGAATAGCACTGATGATGGCAAAGTTCTAAAGGAAACTTTCATATTAAGAGGCCATCAGAAATCTCCATAGCCTTCAACTCAACATAGAAGCCGCTAATTTATTTCTTCAAAAGCAACGCCTTTAGTCTGAATCACAACAAAAGATGTCTATAGGAAATATAATCTACGAAGTTGCCTTCTAATCCAAAGGCAAACAAGGAGTAAAGGAAGGCGCAACCCATTCCTCGTTGGTTTCCTTTTCCTGGGGATTCTGATTACATTTCCTCGTTCAAGCAAGAGCCGATAATTGTGCCTTCGGTCCACACCGTAAAGCCGTGTCTGTGCGTAAAGAAAGGAAGGGGAACGGCAGACACCGGGGACGCGCTCCCACTGAAAGGAAAGCCGCTTTCCGTTAAATACCATCAGAGACAGCCCCAGCAGCAAGACTCAGGGCCAAACGGCATTGACTGTCCTTCACTGACAGGGATTTTGAAAGAGAAAAAGGGATGAGCCGGGGACTCAAGGCCGGGGGAGAAAGGCGGGAGGCGCGACGCCGCTCCCCGCGAGCTCCGGATACCCGAGAGGCTGGCGGGGAAGCGAGGCTTGGCCGGCCCGCCAGGCTCAGGCGGCCGAGGGCAGCGAGGTCAGCCCTGGGAGGACCGACCGCCCCACGTCCTCCTGAGGAAGGAGGGACCCCGCTCTCCGGCCACGGCTGCAGACGCCCATTCAACCCGAAGCCCGTCCCGTAGCCGCCACCCCCTCAGTCCGCCGCGGAGCCCTGGCCTCCCGGCGCCCGCCAGCCGGCCGCCCCACCGCAGCCCCCGGGAGAATAGGAAGGACGAGGCACAGGGTCTGCGGGTGCCGCGCCTCCCGACCGTGCGGCAAAGGGTGAAGGGCGCCCGGAGGGACGCGCACCGGCCCGGGGAACGGGCGCCCCAGGCGGCCATCGCGCCGACCCCCGCGCCGACCCCCGCCCCTGCCGCCTTCCCGGTCCAGGCCGCCGCGGTCCAGCCCGCTCCTCACCTCATCTCCAGGCGGGTCCACGCTGCCGCCCCAGGGACAAATCAGTGCAGCTCACTCGCAGCGGGAGGGAACGCAGGAGCCGCAGCCCTGCACACCATCCCCGCCCGCCCGCCTCTCCGTACGTCCCGGAGCCTGCTCGGGATTCTCCCTTGCGAGCCGCCGTACTACGGAGCAACCAAGCTGCGCTCCCTCCCCTCTTCTCCGCTCTTCTCTACCTCCTTCGCTCCCTCGCTCCCGCCTATCTCCTCATCTCCCTCAGCTGCCTCCCCTGCTCCCATCCACCCCTCCATCTCCGCCCCGGGTGGGTGGGGACAAAAAACCTACCAATCGGAAGAAGGAGCCTACACCTCCTCACCGCCCCCTACCTCTAGCCCCGCCCACCGCGGGAACCAAAGGAGGGGCAGCTGAAAAAAATGAAAGAGGACGGAGTGACAGCCGAATAAACCAATCAGCAAGTCCAAAGGGGGCGAGACCCGGGCTCTCCTTCCTCCCCACCCCCTTTCCAGAAGGCGTAACTAGAGACGTCTGGTCTGGGATTTTCCTGACGGGGCTTAGGCATATTTTGTTCCACGATTTCGGTGCATTTCTCCGTTGCCGTGCGAGGCGAGACACTAGTTAGGATGCATTCAACTAACTAACGGAAAGTGTTAAAGGAAAGAACAATGTGGAGGCAAAAGGGAGGCGGGGCACAGTCCAAAGAAGATGATGGGGCTACGGTTGGAATGAGGAAGGGTGTGGTCTTTAACTGATATTTGCATAAAACTGAACCCTTCGGCAACTAGGACTTCGCGCATTTATTGGTAGCCTCTGGTGCATCGCCTTAGAGCATGCCGGGAGATGTAGTTCCATGTTCGTTGCTATGGCGTTCCCTACAGCCTCGGAGAGTCCGAGAGCCTCCGAGACTGACGAGCGGCCTGGCCAATGGGAACAGCCCCTGGCCCAGAGGGGGCGGGGCAGGCCCTCTGCAGAAGGACTCGAAGGTGGCTGTGGTGAAGGTGCAGGCCGTCGGAGCCGCTCCGAGGCAGGTGAGTGCCGAGAAACGTGCTGCGTGTCTCGGGCAACCGGGCCTTGGGGGAGAGAGCGGGAGACGACCCGGCGAACCGTCCAGCCCTGAGGCGGATGGTGGTTACGGTCCTCAGATCTCTCGGGCCCAGGCCTCGCTTAGCTGAGGCCGCTGAGGGGCGGGTAAGACTTGACTTGACTGACGATTTCCTGGTCCTTACAGGTTTGGATGGTAGATTTTACCTCAGTTTGTATCTCTCTCCACATTTGTGGAGGCAGAAGTCTGGAAGTTCCCTTCCACTGAATCTCCCAGGTTGGATTTCTCCCCTTCCTGCATCTTTTTGTTCCTCTACTTGGAGTTTCTTTTTCTTTCTACCTTACTCCTTCCCTACCGCCGCTTTCTCCTCCACTTTTGTTTTTCTGTGAGCACGTACTTAAAGCCAGGGTATTCGCATTTATGTAACTGTAGGGCCAGGTTTGTCCTCCAGAGTAAGCTCAACAGAGGAACACTCTGGAGCAATGCGTGAGAACCACCTCAGAATCATACTGAAGCGCAGATGCTGATTGTGTAGGTCTGGGCGATCCTGAGAATCTGCAGTTTGACAAGCTCTCAGGTGCAGCTAGTCCACGTCATGAGCAGCCGGGTTCTCCATCAGCTCTGAGTGCAGATTTAATGAGAGCCACGTTTAAAAAAAAAAAAAAAAAGAAAGAAGAAAAGAAAGATGAAATTAATTTTAAAGTTTCATTTAACCCAGGATGTCTAAAATATTACCATTTCGGGATTTCCCTGGCCGTCCAGTGGTTAGGACTCCGAGGTCTCACTGCCAAGGGCCCCGGTTCCATCCCTCGTCTGGGGAACTAAGATCCCACAAGCCGCGCGGTGTGGCCAAAGATAAAAAATAAAATATTATCGTTTCGAGACATAATCAGATATTTTAAAATTGAGATATTCTGCATTCTCTTTTTCTTCATATTAAGTCTTCGAAATCTGATGTGCATCTTACACTAACAGCACATCTCAGTTCTGACTAGGCACAGTTCAAGGGCTCCTTGGTGGCTAGTGGCACAGACCTAGATGATGTCATAGCCCACGGGCAAAATTAAAAGGTGTTAAAACTCAAGTTGCTCTGGACAGAACCCCTCGCTGCTCTTTGAGATGGGCTTTGGAACTCTTGATATTTTACAAGTTCTCTGCTCAGTTTACAGAAATAATAGTAAAAACAGTCAACGTTTATTGAGCACTTACTGTGTGCCAGGTATTGTACTGAGGGCTTTGCATGTATTTTTTTAAGCCTTACAGTACCCCCTTTGAGGTAACTACTGTTATTATTCCTGTTTTATAGGTATGGAATCGAAGGCCCAGAAGGTTAAAATTACGTAGCCCAAGTCATACAGTGAATAAGTAAGAAAGCCAGGATTCAGGGTAGGGTCAGTTATGACTTCTCAATCGTATCCTTCCATCACTGCAGTGTATAATTATTACCTTTTATCACTAATTTCAACTTATTGATGCCTCTGCTCTAGATGGCAGAGGATGAGACATTCAGATTTGAAAGAGGGGGCTCACCATACAAGGCAAAGTTGCCTGTCAGTTGCAGTGAAATATTGTGGTAGTTTTACAACTCTCTGTGCTGTGCATTCAAAATCACAGTTCTAGATTGAAGAAGAGTGCGCAAAACCTCAAGGAGATATATAGGCCTTTGAACCAGTACTATACCCTGGACAGTAATGTGTCTTGGTTCATTTGTGTACCTCCTTGAAGGAGGAAAAAGGGAAGGCTTGGGAATTCTTAAAATGTTTCACTATGGAATCACAGTGTTTTGGGGGTTGGTGTTTGGTGAAATCTTTTTTTTAATTGATAAAAATGTTTTCTTGCTCCTGTGAACTTCACATAGAATAGTTCAAAGACAGATTTATTTATGATTTTTCTAGACCCAATAAACAGTATACGTTGAGCTAATGAAAGTTTTATGAGTAGAAAAGCAAAAACACACATATCCACATAATGCTAAAATGTAGTATTTTGCAAAATAATTTTCTTCTCTTTTTATACATTATAATAAAGATGACATCTCGTGAATTATTTTCCCTTGCTTGTGAATTTATTAGTAAATATTGCATCTGAAGTAAGAAATGATTTAAAATCCTATAGTGATTTAGAAAACTAAGTGTTGACAAACTGCAATAATGTTAGTTTGTGGAGAAGAACATCCCTTAAGTCAGTTGGAGAAGAGGGAGAATGTATTACAAATATAGGGAGGATCCCTCAGTTGCTTATCTTCCTCATCACCTGCATTGTCCCAGTGTCACATGATTAAGCCAGCAGGAAGGGATGACTGTCATTCATGCCACCATTGGCTCCACTGTTCCCCAATAGTACAATATGGGAAAATATGATGCTAATTCAGAAATATAAATGAAAGTTAAGTTTCTGTCGTTCTAGATCTTACTGTATTAAATGGCCCTACATCAAATAGAAACTGTAACAAAAATTTCTAATCTTTCAATTAATAACCATTCCACTTCCCCAATCAACCCACTACCCACCCCCCAGCAGTACTAGCAAGGGGGTCCTACTAGTAAGAATTCTTAAGTGAAAAGGTATTTTGTAAATCAACAAATAACAATAGTTAAGCTCTCTTGGAGGCAGGAGAATTAATCAAAAATTCTTTTGCGATTCAAAAGAGGTCATTGCTGAAGCCACTTGTTGCATATATAGGCAACAATTTGACGAATCCAATCAAATGCCTCTTGTTGTTGCTTCCACCTAAAGCCCATATGAAAAACACGTTTTTTCCTTTCCTAATTCTTCACCTATCTTTAGATCTCAGGTTGTGTGAGATGTAAAGATTATGCGTCACTTGTATAAATTCATTTGAGTATGTCTTGATAATGTTCATATAAATCTAGATTCTCATAATTAGAAGAGACTTTGTTATGGTCATCTCATCCCCCGACCCCCTCAACTGCTGCTTGAATCTCCTTTATGATGCCACTGTGAATGTGTATCCAGCCTCTAGTTTAAATCCATCTAGTAAGAGGGACCATTGCAACTTCATGCATTTTCCTAAGTTTTAAATTATATACCTAAAATGTGAAATAAAAAGTTCTTATAATACATGTTATTAGCTAGAAATGCTTTCCAGGTTTAGCTACGTATGAGTCACTATAACAGTGTCTCCCATGCCCATCTTGTAACAGACCCAGGAGAACAGTACAGTGTGTAGCCAAACACCTGTGTATTTATTGCTTATGTAAAGTGTCTGTAAAATATACGGATTTCTAGAGACTGTTTCCTGCACAATGTAGAGATATGCCTCCCTCTTTAAGAAGCAGAGCTGGCCTGTCTAGTTAGGACTGCCAGTCTCCTCCACAACCTGCAAAGTATGGCATTTGAACCAAACCTCCAAGAGTTACTTTGATTATGCTGACCATATGTTTTATGGGTACATGGTTTGACATACTTCTTTCTCTGATATGTGGATATGTATGAAAAGTCCCACAGATGGGTAAGAACATTGTTAAAACTTAGTGTTGTCACCTCTTCAATATAACCGAAGATTTACCCCGAGCAATCCAGCTAGTATCATAATGCTGTACACTAGGCCCAGCATGATGGGCCAACATTTCAGAGTTGACTTCATCTGGTTTTTTTGGTAGCCTAGCTGCTTGACAGTGTATCTGTGCTTTCCTTAAAATATAAATTAGGGTGGGTTAGAAGCATTAAAACTGAATCCCGAACCTGAAGTGGCCACCAAATTGTAAAGTTTGTGTTGGGGAAAAATGGAAAATTGAGCATATAAGAAGAGTTTGGACTTTCAGGCTTAAGTTGTCCATAGAGTAACAGGTGTATTGGATGAAGGAAAGAAAGGAAGCCATTCAGCAGCCTGTGGCCATAGCCCAGGCCTGAGGCATTGCAGTGTTAGCCCATCGCTGTGCTAACAAATAAAATGAGCAGGTAAGCCAGGACATTATAAAGGAAAAGGAAACCTTATGGTTGATAACTTAATGCAGAGGAAAGAATTATGATAGATTCTAAAATATCCTCGATGACTGAAGTTAGGTACAGCAAAGTCTTGTTTGGGGGAAAAAAAAACGAGTCTAGTTTTATGTCCATTGATTTTGAGGTTGATCTGATACTCAGAACACTTTTGGTCTGAAAGGGTAGATAAAGAATGATCTGTAGAGGTTTTATTTACAATTATTAATAGATGAGCTCCTTGGGGCATAGTGTAGCAGTGGAAGTGCAAGTGGAGTTCATGTTGTTATAACTAAGATGAAACCATTTGAAATTTCTTCCCATTGATTTTTTTTTAGAAATTCCTTAAAAGATTAGTACTTTCTTTAACTACTTTCTTGGTGTTATTTATGGTAAATGTTTAATTTATGCAAATTCCTTATTCTGCTTTGTACCAAAAATTATTTAAAATAGAGTTCTTAATTTTTGTTTCTCCAAATTTTTAATATGTTACCATTATAAAAATTTAAAGTATTGCAACCATAATCTTCGCTTTGTGGACTTATGTCAAATATATTTAAAATCAGATGTACCTGGAAAACTTTAAAATCTTTATGCTTTTTATAGGGCTTTTTACATCAGCCTATATTTTTAAACAGATTTATTTTTATTTAAAAGTTTTACATAGCACTTTTTTTTTTTTTTTTTTTTTTTTGCGGTACGCGGGCCTCTCACTGTTGTGGCCTCTCCTGTTGCAAAGCACAGGCTCTGGACACGCAGGCTCAGCGGTCATGGCTCACGGGCCCAGCCGCTCCACGGCATGTGGGATCTTCCCAGACCGGGGCGCGAACCCGTGTCCCCTGCATCGGCAGGCGGACTCTCAACCACTGCGCTACCAGGGAGGCCCCGTAGCACTTTTTTGATAAGGGAAAACTTACAGTAGAATATATAATTTTGAGGTTCCATAACATTCATCCTTGGAAATGGCATGATAAATATTATACATTTAATTTATTTTTTTGTTTTATGAGGTGTTCAGTTATTTTATTTCCTGTGTGCAAATATCTTTACATTCAATAAAAATTTTGTTAAATAATGGACTAAGTGTTCCATTTAATCTGGACCAGTGCTAAGAAACTTAGTGGGACTTGAATATCATCCATTCTACCATTTTCTCCCTGTTAAGAACTTAGTATTGGGACTTCCCTGGTGGCGCAGTGGTTAAGAATCCACCTGCCAATGCAGGAGACACGGGTTCGAGCCCTGGTCTGGGAAGATCCCACATGCCGCGGAGCGACTAAGCCCGTGCGCCACAACTACTGAGCCTGTGCTCTAGAGCCTGAGAGCCACAACTGCTGAGCCCGCCTGCCACAACTACTGAAGCCTGTGCACCTAGAGCACATGCTCTGCAACAAGAGAAGCCACTGCAATGAGAAGCCCATGCACCACAGCGAAGAGTAGCCCCGCTCGCCGCAACTAGAGAAAGCCCTTGTGCAGCAACGAAGACCCAAAGCAGCCAAAATAAATAAATAAATAAAATTTTTTTAAAAAAAGAACTTAGTACTCATTTTTGGGGTTGCAAAACAAGTAATAGTTCCTCAATTTTCTTCTGGCCACTTTTGTAAAAACACTTCTCTTTCTTCACTTTGTAACTTTGAGGGGTTTTTTTGCTCCCACATGTTTCCTTATTGGACCAACTAAACATTACTTTTTTCTACCAGCCAGATTGACTGTAACCTAATTTGGAGGAACTATTTAGGACGATCAGACCAAAAATACTGGCAGTATTATGTATATAACAGTTGTCTTAGGGGACACTAGGGGTTCACACAAACAGCTTCCAGGGTCTTTGAAACTGGAGGTGCGTACTATGAGATCCTTGTGACTGCTGATCTGGGAGACATGCCGTATGTTCTCAGATGCAATGGGCAGGGAAGACAGTGGCTTCCAGAATTACAAAGGGAGGCACTTTGAAATCAAGGTGTTGATGTGTAATTATTTCATTTCTCAAAAAGGCAACTCCAGTAGCTCCAGACTGAGTGGGAGCAGAGGTTTATTTATTTCGTAATAAGGAATATTGATTCTTCGAAGCAATAGCTGGGAAAACCCACTAGTTAGTGAGTGAATAAAGCAAGGCTTTGTTTGTTAGTATGTAACAATGAAATCTAGAAGCATGGGACAGATGGGGTAGATTGCAAGTCACTGGGAGGTGATTTCAGATAGGGAGTAGGACTTGAGCGTCACTTACTTCACAGAATCTATCGCGTAAGTACTGCACAGTCTCAGAGAGCAGGCAGTGCCTGGAGCCCTGCGACAGCGGTGGCCATATGGTGTGAAGTCATGCTGACTAGATCAGACAGGGTATGTGTTGGAAAAATGGGAGGAGTAAGCTAGACTAGGGACAGTGAGTAGGCATCTTAGACAGCCTTGACAACTAGGCAGAAGAGCTTAGATTTCTATAAAAGGGAATGCATAGCTGCTGCTCTGTGCTTAGGTTCTTCCCCTCTCCCCTACCACCCCAGCAAACACATTGATGTATGTACGCACGCACACACCCACCCCAGAGGGCTTCTCTAACCAGAGGGCTAGACTTAATTTAATCTTCCTACCTGGCTCTTCTTTTCTTTTATATACTTTGTTGATAGATGCTACATACATAATTTCTATAAACGTCTGGAATGTGTACTCATTTCTCTTAGTTCCAGCATTTGATTCTTCCCTTCTAGAAAGTAGCAACCATTACTGAACTGCTCAGTAAAAATCCACTATACAGATCCATTAGATCCACTAAGATTCTGCTTGCAGGGCCGGCTTCATGAGTGCGGGACCTATGCAGTCACAATGGACCTCACACTCAGAAGGGACTCAGGCTTGGTTTAAATGCTTGGCTGTCACCATCTTGAAATTTTAATAATTTCTGGACAAGTTTCCCCACATTTTCATTTTTCAGTGAGCCTTACAAGTTGGGTTGCTAGTTCTGTCAACAAGCACTTAATTATCAATCCTAAACTAAAGGAGATAGGATTCTAGTTTTAAGTGATACATCTAACGTTAGCAGCTCAATAGAAAACCATTAAACATAATGGCTAAGAAAAATGACTTTGGAGTTGGTAGCACCTGATTTGTCTCAGCTGTAGCCCAGCGGGTGCCATGAGACCCTAGGTATGTGCCTTAGCCTCTGTGAGTCTCAGTTTGCTCATCCATAAAATAAATTCAGTAATACTGTACTTTAACCAAAAAATATGTACAAGATTGTTCTTAGCAGGATAATTTGTAAAAGCCTTAACTGGAAACAGTCAAATGTCCATCTTTAGTGGAATGGATAATAGTAATTTATTCATACAATGGAATACCATATAACAATGAGAATGAATGAAATAAATACAACTACAGGCAACAGCATGAGTGAAATTCATAACACTGAGAGAAAGAAACTAAACATAAAGGAGCATGATTTCATTTATATAAAGTAAAAAACAGACAAAACTAACCTGCTCTTAAAACTCGGATATTGAGTGTCCTTAGGAGGGGAAGGTAGTGACTAGAAGGGGAACCAGGGAGCTTCTGGAGTTCTAGTGATGTGTTTCTTGCTATGACATGGCCACATTCACTTTGTAAAATTCAGCAAGCTATACACTTAGGATCTGTGAACTTTTTTATGTGTATTTTTTTTTAGTTAATTTTTTTTTGGTATGTTTTCCTTTGCTTGTTTGTTTGGGTTTTTGGCGGCACCACGCAGCATATGGGATCTTAGTTTCCTGACCAGGGATCGAACCTGCACCCCCTGCATTGGAAGCATGGAGTCTTAACCACTGGACTGCCAGCAAAGTCCTTCTATGTGTATTTTATACAGTACTTCTATAAAATTTACATTTAAAAAATAGTCTTGTCATACAATTACTATGAAAATTAAAGAAACAGCTGTGAATCCTTAGAGATGCTTCAAGAAGTCCGTAGAATACAGGTTTAAATACTTCCATTAAATGGCTTATAAACTGACACAGAGGAATTAGGGGTATAATTTCAATGAGTGTCTTGATTGTCCACTTTTTCCTTTTTTAATGGTCTTTTTTAAGACTTTGAAAGCCCTTTCAATGACACCTTTGGTTATTAAAATTGAGCCTTCTGGCCTGCATAAGGTTTTTTTTTATTTTTTCAAGTACATCTCAAAATTTTTATTGAACAGTAAAGTGAAGTTAAGCACATGCTCACCTTTGTGTGAAAGGTTGAACTATAAGCCCATTCTCAAATGCATACCAGAGATTGTTGCATATTATCTTGTTTGATTGCTTTCAAGAACTATTACCTGAATTCGTTTGAAGACAACACTTAGAGTTGTCATTTTATCCTTTGCCAGCACTATTTTTCAATTTTTACTTTCATTTGATCTGGAAGATGTTTTGTTGATTAGTTTATTTCATGTATATTTTTTCTTTTTTTTGTTTTTAGGTGACTATGAAAGGCTTATATTTTCAACAGAGTTCTACAAGTGAAGAAATAACATTTGTGTTCCAAGAAAGGGTAAGAAAAATTGTTTAATCATTAAATGAAACAAGATAGTGTATTTTCCGTATGTGACAGACCCAGTTTTAAATGGCCTGTTACAAATTATTTTGAGTTGAACTAAATGAGTGAAAATTACTTAAGTGAAACCCTATAAATTACTTTAATCTTATGTGAAAACAGTGGTCCATATTGTGGTATAACTATATTTTTTAATAGAGTTGCTACAAAAGAGTTTTTTGTTCCTCAGGGTGGTGGCATAAAAGATATTAGGAAAACAGACTTCAGTAGTCTTATGTGTTGCAAAATTAACCCAATTTATTCTGAATACCACAGTAAAGTGAGTTTTCAGATTGTAGGCATATTTCAGAAAATACTTTCTCTCATATTGGGAAATGAAAGAGGTGGAAAAGCATTGTTTTTCACACTAACTTCTGAGCTGTGCGAAGTTACCTCATTCACTAAGCCTTAAATGGTTTCCAGTTTTTTACCACTTTAAGCATAGACAGTAGAATTTTCATACCTTGGTGATTGATTGAAGGTTTGTGGCAGGCCAGAGTCATTATCCCACTGTAAATTTAGGAATGAAAACTAAGTGCTATATGTATTTCATAGTGCCTGTATTTTTCATAGTAGTAATAAGAATTTCCAGCTCATAAACACAATCCAGTTTTTCTGTGTTATCTTTCTACAACTCCAAAATCATTTAAGTTAGTAGTCTAACTTCTACCATTGGGTCAGGATGAAAGGTCTAAGAGTTTTGATTGGCTCTCAGGAACAATCATCACCAGGTTCACACAATCATGAGTAAGATCCACAAAATCCACAAATTCATCGATATTGTTGAATATATTCGTGTTATCACCAAATATTACCAAATCTGAGTTTTTAAAAAGGGATATCCCAGAGTATTGTGTTCATATCAAATTAAACGCAGTGATCCCTTTGATAGAACACAGGAGGCACTGTGCAAGTAGCTGTTCTAGCCAACTTTTGATCTAATATTAGGGCATATCAGGGGTTGAGGAAAGCATTTTAATTATTGGTGTCATTGGTGGATGACATTGAGTACTGGAGTCTGAAATATCTTTGCCTTTGAAGTTATATCTAGCTGTGGAATATGAGGAATAATTAAGTTCCATTAAGTTTGTATTTTGACCCTAGAGTGCCATGAGGCATGCTGAAATGTCCAAGGCAGATGTTAAATAAGGCAGAGATTAACAAATGACACTAACAAACTTTATTTATAGCATTAAGAAAATTCCATAATCAGTACGGTGTATATATTATGTGTATGTGTTTAAGGCTATCCCTGCATGAAGGTTTGATGCTTTGAGATTATTTAAATTAAAATGAGGTACAGTATTTGTTGCTCTACTTTGTTATCCTGTGTTCATTGCCTACACATATATCCCTGTCAGTATCTTAAGTACCTTTTCAAAATATGTACCCTAACTAAGGCTTTTTAAAATTTTTACCCCCAAATTCCCTATATTCTTTTGTATTATATGCTATAGGATAATTGCTTGTACCTTTTTCAGTTAAGTTAGGTGTAAGATTTGGAGTCTGTTTGATTTTGTTCAATTATGTGTGAAAATTTTTGCAGCATGAAGGCATATTCTCAAAGAAATGTGTAATTATTTTATTATTTGGTTCTAGGAGAATCTTCCTGTTACAGAGGATAACTATGTGAAGCTTCAAGTTAAAGCTTGTGCTCTGAGCCAGATAAATACAAAGGTATAAACACAAAGTTATTGGTGCTCTTATTTTGGCCAAAAGTCAAATGAGAGTTTCACAATATATTTAGCGTACAAAAGTTATAATAATAACAACTGACTTCTGAGTATGAAGAAATTATCATTCTTAGAAGAATAGAACAGCTAGGTAAAAGATTAAATGTTCATTTGTGTATTTCTATATTAAGGTAAATTATTAGCCTAATTGAAGTCATGCATTTCATATTATTACATGAAAATATTTTATAAACTCCTTTACATTGTGAAAAGCTGAGAATTTATAATTACTAAGGCCTGTAATCAAGGAAGAAGTGACTGTTTAAATATAGTAAAAATAGAAACTAGAAACCTAAAATTAATAAGTCTCTAGTCTGTAGATATTTCTAGTCAATGTCTTGGTAGGGTTCATATTCTTCTTGTCATTTCTCTTTGTCTCTCTCTCTCATACATCACCTCACACCACCCCACAGTAATCTTCCATTATTGACCATGAAGTACATGGAAAGTCTTCAAATGGTAAATAAATAAAGTATGGTTAAATGTGACATGATAAATAGAGCAGGCCCATTTACTCAGTTTTATAAAGATGAATACTATAGTTTCATTGGACTCTTAACTTATTGGCTTATAATGTCAGCATAATTTCTAGGGATCTAAAAGTTTTCTTCAGTAAAGACACATTTAGGAAAACTACAGAACAAAGTTATAGGCTTCCACTGGGCGATTCTGTAACATGAGCATGACTTGAGAAGTGAATTAGTGAGATGCCCTGAAGTCCTTTCACTGGGAATAATCTACTGTTCCTTATCTGCAGAGTTCTGTGTTCAGCCCTTCCAAGATGTTCTTTTTAAAACTACAAAGAATCCATTCAAATGCTGGTCTAGGAAATTATCTCCATGTCTAACAGAAAGAAATGGTAAATTACAGTGAAATCAATTTGATTTTACAACAATTATTAATCATAATGATTATGAAAACTATAGGAATGTGAGAAGATGCTTATAGTAAGTGAAGGAGAACAGGGTGCAATTGCCATAACCATGATTTTAGCTCTGCATAAAAAATAAACACTGTAAAACACCAAGTATTTCTGTAAGAATGTTATGTGAACATCTTAGGAAAAGGGTAAAGTTCCACATTGGGAAAGAGACTTTTCTGACAATGAAGTATGTATAGGAGATCAAAGAATTGAAAAATAAGGGAAATATACAAGAAAATTATTTCAGCTTCTTTTTACTTACTTTACTTTACTTTACTTGTTCCTAAAATACTAACATATCTACAAATATGTTCAGCATCTCTAGTATTATTATAAAAGTATAGTAACTTTTAGAAAAGTATAAAAGGAGCTTAAACCACAGGCTTATCTATGTACACTCTGTCACTTTAAAAATCAAATGCTGAATGTGCTCAGAATCTAACAACATACTAATCTCTCAAAAATAAATAATTTGGACTTCCCTGGTAGTCAGTGGTTAAGAATCCTCCCGCCAGTGCAGGGGACACGGGTTCGATCCCTGGTCTGGGAAGATCCCACATGCCGCGGACCAACGAAGCCCGTGTGCCACAACTACTGAGCCTGCGCTCTAAAGCCCGTGAGCCACAACTACTGAGCCTGCCTGCCACAACTACTGAAGCCCATATGCCTAGAGCCCGTGGCTCCGCAACAAGAGAAGCCATCGCAATGAGAAGCCCGTGCACCGCAATGAAGAGTAGCCCCCACTCGCCACAACTAGAGAAAGGCTGCGCACAGCAACAAAGACCCAGTGCAGCCAAAAATAAATAAATTAAATAAACAAATGAAAAATAAATAAACAAATAAATAATGTATCCTTTAAAAGAAGAAACTCCAGCCTGAGATTATGTGGCAGTTTCCCTGTGTATATCCATCACTACTTCTCACCTACTCCCTAACCCAACGCTTGTGAGAAACGCTCAAACCCACCCCACCCAAATGAGGTGACTGGTACAAAGTGTTTAGCCAACTGAGAATTGTTCTGGCTATAATTTCCCTTCATATTTGGTAGAATAAAGATGTTAAAGTATGTTGATGGCGATGTGAATGGTAATACTCATACCTAAGCCCTACATGTCCACTAATTCCTCAGCAAACTTAGTTTCCTACTCTATAGAGGAACCTGTTTTGTGAAGTTACTTGCTTTTTGTCTTGACGCCAAAAAATGGAGTCATATTTGCTTTTTATGTGGTTTGGTTTTTGCTCTTGCTTTCCTCATGTATGAAAAGAGGTTCGGATTTATTCTTGACAATAAATTCAAGCCTTTGTCATTATGTAGCTTCTAGAAGAAATGAAGATGGAGAAGGATTTCTTTCCCGTTGGGAGAGAAGTTGCTGGAATTGTGTTAGATGGTAAGTTTACAGATATAAGTATCTGTATTCCTTTTCTAAGGTAAAAGAAATTAAATGGTAGCTAATTGGTTTACTGACACATAAAATTATACACACTTCTTCAAATACAAAAGTTAATTATGCAGAAGTGTTTTCCCTTTTTTTAATTAAAAAGAAAACTGGAACGATATTGGTATTTTATAATTGAAGAGCTTATTACAGTTTAGTAAATATTTAGAGATTATGTATTTAAATCCATGAGTAATCACATTGAATAGAATGACCAGTATTGTCCTTTTTATGGTATTTGCAGACCAGCATAAATTACTTGTGTAAGTTGGCTTTGGGCCAAAATTTATATAATGGTCAGTAGCTACATTCACATTAAATTTTTAAAGTATGCCTAAAATGGAGTATTTAAAAGGTAAACAGTTTGCTCATCTGAAATTGGTTCTGGGGAGAAATAACCAGTAACATTTTATGATTACCTTAAATAAAGAAAAATTTTAGTAAATAATGGTCTTAACATGCAGAACAGTAAGCCTAAGTACTTGAAATAATTTGTTTCTGAATAAACATAGTGTTCATATTTTCTGCTCATAGTTCATGATCAATCAGTTTATGGTTGCTCTTCTTGCATGTGTGAGTGGATGAATGAGCATTATCATGTGGGTTAGACTATTTGAATTTCACCTGTAAATTTAATCTATAATGCATCTGATACTCTTAATGTAATCTTCTAACATAACTAAATCATAATTTTATTCCCTCTCCTTTCTTCTGCTTGGATTGTACGAAAATAAAAATAAGAATTATAATAGCCAGAAGATGATCAATCAATTATTCATTCATTCATTTATTTATTCATCATTTAATGAGCACTTGCAAAGTGCTTGGAATGTGAAGATAAATAAGACAGTCGCTGCCCTCCAAGAGTTCACAATCTAGGGGAGAGGCAGACAAACACGTATAGGCAGATTCATTCTGAAAGCTCCAAGGAGAGGTGCCCAACCAGCCAGCAGAAACAGGAAGGGCTTCTTGGAGTAAGTTAGCCAGACAGTAAGGGGTGGGCAAGAGGAGAATTCTTCTCCAAGAATCACGCTCAGCAGAGAAGATAGCATGAGCAAAGACGCGGAAGCAGGTAATAACGTGATGTATGTAAGAATTATGGAGTTCGGTGTTACTAGAGCAAAATTAAGTTCTGAGCATGAGTCATAGGCAAGGTACTTGGCAGAAAAAAACCACCGTGTCAAGAAAATTCTTCTTCAGAGATCACAGAATAAAAGATATTGAACAGAATCTTTTCATGATTATAGGAACACTGATTCCTTCCCCCCCCAAAAAAAAAATGAGACAAGAGGGTAGGCAAGGGCCAGACTCATGACGAGCCTCCTATCTCAGATTGGGTTGTAGAGAGAGTATTAGAGTGGCCATAAGAAGGGTGGATTTGAAGCAAACCAGGCTGTAGGCAAGAGGACTGTTTGGATAGTAGACCAACAGGCAAGAAACGGCATGGGGCTTCCCTGGTGGCGCAGTGGTTAAGAATCCGCGTGCCAGTGCAAAGGACACAGGTTCGAGCCCTGGTCCGGGAAGATCCCACATGTCACAGAGCAACTAAGCCCGTGAGGCACAGCTAATGAACCTGCGCTCTAGAGCCCGCATGCCACAAATACTGAAGCCCACGCACCTAGAGCCCGTGCTCCACAACAAGAGAAGCCATTGCAATGAGAAGTCCGCACACCGCAATGAATAGTGGCCCCCACTCGCCACAACTATAGAAAGCCCGCGTACAGCAACGAAGACCCAGTGCAGCCAAAAATAAATTAATTAATTAGAAACAAAAAATGACAAAGTCCATAACCTAGACAGTGGCGGCAGAGGTAGTGAATGTATTCAAGATATAATAAAGCCAGCAGAGCTTAATAATTGACTGGAACAGGGAAATTAAAAACAGGTAAAAGCAGGAAATGATTTATAAGATTCTGGTTACATTCAAAAGTTGTCAGCTTATAGGTTGTGTTTGAAACTATAGAAGGGTGATGAGTTCATCTAGGGAGAGTTGAAATGAAGGAGACACAGCATGGAACACTTGGCAATGCCACTGTTTGAAGGACAATTAAGAGGAGTACAAAGGAAGCCAAGAAAAAAGGATCAGGGTGATTTCAGGTAGATAAGAATCCTCAGCAGGAGGGAAAAAGAAAAGTACAGAAGCCAAAAATATTGGGGGATAATGGCACAGAAGAGATCCAAAGAAGCAGCAAACTGGGGCCCTTTTGCAGACAGAGCCAGCCTGAGGCGCCACTTCCAGATTTCAGGATCTACCTTACTTCACTGCTGCACCTCAGTTTCCTTGTCTGTTAAATAGGAGTAATAATAGGTCCTTAATGGGTATGCCATGAAGATTAAATGTGATAACACGGTAAAATGCTGGGCACAAGTAGGCATTCGTGGAGGTTTGGGGTTTTTCCTCCCATTTCCTTTTGTAACTATTTGAAATATTCTAAAGAATTGACTGATGGTGTAGGACTTTTCTCTACACACAAAGAGAAAATGTAACTATCACTTCTGTATAGTCCCCAAAATTTCTTGGCACCATTCTGAACTTATTTCCATAATCCCAAATCAAAGTAGTTTATATGTGACTCTAACCAGAATTCCCATTGTGCGTCAGAGATTTTACAACTCAAACAATGACAGATTGGACGAGCCTCAGGAGGGGTGGAACACAGTGTATCCAATGTCATCATCTTAAGAGCTGTGGAGTGGATTATTTTCCTTTATTCCTTCATCCTTAGCTGAACAGAGAGACATCCTGCTCCACGGTGTCAACAACCACATGGCCCAGCTTTGTAGAGAATCCAGATATGAGATGTTCTTTCCTACTGTCCTTACAGACTATCAAAATGTCCTAGAAGTTCTTGACTTTTTCTCTGAGTTAGTGACTTTTTATTAATCCATGGCTTTTAAAATTTATTTTAGTCGTTCAGTTATATTTAATAACCTCAAAATAATGATTATTAATTTTCTCCACTCTTTAGTTGGAAGCAAGGTATCATTCTTTCAACCAGGTGATGAAGTAGCTGGTAAGTTATAGGTCCTAGTCCTATTTCAAGTCCTCTGTCTTACTGTTGTTTCTTTTTCTTTTTTTCTATACAATTGCTGATGCTTAGTGTGACCTTGCTTCATATACAAGTACTTACCTAAGTTTTGGAATTTACTCTCAAATATCCATTGATGAAGAGAATTGGGAGTTTGATCACAATAGCAGAACATTTAAAACTTTTCAATATTTGTCTGTAGATATGATAGAAAGATGACCATAGTTGTTACTGTCCTTGGTGCAGCCCTTCACTGACAGGACCCTGGTCTATAGTTAGACTGCAGACTCCAGAGAAAAAAGTCACAGTCCATCTGCTTGAAGACTACTGACTGACTTGGCTATATAGACGCTCTTCTCTCCACATCCGACTTGAATTGTATAGAGCTGCTCCCTTACTACCCTCGTAAAACTAAAAATTTACTGGAGACATTTAATTTATTGGTTTTCTTTTTTAATCCATAGTTAATACCATTTTGCAAAAATATATATTTATACTTGTGTCCTAGACATTCACACAAACAAATATAAAGTATGCATTCAGTAGTATTCTTTGAAATTGCCATTTCTCTGTAGAAAATATTCATAGGAAAATATTCATATAGACTTAGAAAATGTGTAGCTTTACAACATGCTTGAAGCTGTTAAGAATAAATTTATAGGAAAGTTTTCATCAGCTTTTAACACAATTGCCTTTGACTTGGGTACTTTCTTTGAGAATTTATTATTTCTATCTTATCTTTATTATCTGCCCAAGAAGTCAGTGACACTGTATTATTCAAGATCCTTTTTGTAAGAGACAAAAAATAAAATCAGATTAGCTCAGGGGAAAATGGGATTTTATTGGAAGCATACCTCACTATCCTATAGAACCAAACTCTGGGAAGGGAGCCGTGAATCAGGGACAAGTTTAATGAGGAGCACAGATGCCCCAGGACTCTGACTTTGTTCTGTACATCAGCCATCATCTTTATCATCACTCAGAGGTGAAAGAAGAGGAAGAAAAAGAAAGAGGTAGTACAGGTATTATAGTGTTCATATCAGAAAGTAAACTACCTACTTCCCTTCCTTATTTCTGAAATCTCTCCCTTCTCCACACTAGTACTGGAACCTTCCTCAAAATTCCACTGAGGGAAATTTAGACTAATGCTTACTGGCATCTCATTAGGAATGAATTCATTTTTGGATTGTGTCCCTTAAGTTTCTCGTTTTAATTTTCAGGAATTTTACCCCTGGATTCTGAAGACCCTGGACTTTGTGAAGCTGTTCGAGTACATGAGCATTACTTGGGTATGTGGTAGTCCAGTGTTTTGGAACTCACGTAAGCCTTATTTCACAGATGTGTGTGGTTTTTAGTAACAGTATGATTTATTTCCATCTGCTGTGAGTGTACCTAGGAATAACTATCGGGTGGTCATATGACTACTTCTAGCTTATATTTTGTATCCATAAAATTCATTTTCAAGCTAAGCAGTATTTAGACCTTTAAGTTTCCCTTACACTGCTCATGGTAAGAGGTTTGAAAAGCCATTTCTCCCTTGGCTCTGAAATTATATCACTAATCAGAATTTTTTACTTCTTATTCTTGGTTATTAATTGAAATTTTTAAATGTATAAAATCTAGACAATACATGTAGAGTCTTGAGTCAGGAAAGACTCAAAAACACTTATTCTTGTTTCTGTTGCTAATATCTTTTGACCAGTATTCAATGTAACTTAAATGTTAATTTAAAAATTTTCTTACAGTAATTTACTTCTTAAATATTTAAATTTAAATGAATAAACGTATAAACACAGACACTCTTCATGAAACCATAGTGAAAAGATGCTGCATCTCCTTAGTAATCAGGGGAAAGCAAATTAAAACCACTTAGAGATACCATTATGCTTCCATGAGACTGACAGTTATAAAGTTTGACCATACCAAGTGTTGGCAAGGATGTGGAGCAGTAGAACCTTTTATGCACTGGGAGTGTAAATTAGTACAAATGCATTAGAAAATAACTTAGCATGATCTGATAAAGGTAATGATGTATTAACACCTCAGACCTAGTAATTCCACTGGTATTTTCATACACCAGAGAAGCTTGATGTGTACCAGTAGCACATGCACAAGAGTTCATAGTAGCATGGTTTGTAATTGTGGAATAAAAAGAGAAACAGCCCAAATGTTCTTCATGGGAAAATGGATAACTAAAGATATTTCTAATTAACTCATCAGTGAAAATGAATAAATAACAGTCAAACATATCAAGATGGATGAACCTCACAAACTGTGATGAGTGAAAAAAGCAAGTTGCAGAAGGATACGAACAGTGTGATACCATTTTATTTCTATGAAGTTCAAAAACATACAAAGTTTAATTAAGCATGTGTTATTTAAGGATATAAGGAGCAGGTAGGGATGAAAAGTCATGTGGAAGTTACCTGTGTGGGCAAGGCAAGAGGATGTGATCAGAGTAGATCCACGGGACTACAGTGGTACTGCCAGTCGGCTATTCCTTATGCTGGGATTCATGTTGTTCTTCGTATCTTATCTATAGATTATCATACATTCTTTTGTGTTCTTGAACTATTTTATTAAAATTTTTCCTAAGTTCTTTCTTGAATGATATAAATGCTAATCAGACCATATGGGCCAATTTGGATTTGGGACTATTAAAAATAGTAAATTTGTACATTTGAGTCTATATAGTAACTTGAACTAGGCTAGGAAATCTTTGGCATTTCATTTTTGAAATTGTTAAGTAATTTATATTTAGATTAATGACACTTACTATGTCAAAAATTTCCAAGTAATACCATCTTGTTTTATTAAAACTTAATTTTTTAATTAAATTTTATTCTTTCATTCATTTATTTATTTGTTTATTGGATGCGTTGGGTCTTCATTGCTGCACACAGGCTTTCTCTAGTTGGGGCGAACGGAGGCTACTCTTTGTTTCGGTGCGCAGGCTTCTCATTGCGGTGGCTTCTCCTGTTGCGGAGCACAGGCTCTAGGCACACAGGCTTCAGTAGTTGTGGTGCGCAGGCTCAGTAGTTGTGGCTCGCGGGCTCTAGAGCGCAGACTCAGCAGTTGTGGTGCACGGGCTTAGTTGCTGTGTGGCATGTGGGATCTTCCCGGACCAGGGCTCGAACCCGTGTTCCCTGCATTGGCAGGCGGATTCCTAACCACTTTGCCAACAGGGAAGTCCCTTAAGAATTAACTTTAAAAGACAGTTTTCCAGAAATCTGAGGCTTGTGCTTATTTATGTATATATTAAGCCTACATTTGGAGCCAACTGTGTGTCTTCCTTTGAAAGATAAAGCTCACTTCCAAATACCATGCAGTGAAAGTCACTGATCCATGACTATTTTGATATAATGCAGTTTGAAAATTGAGGACGGCTGCTGTCTCTTTTATGGGAAACTCTACTATTTTTAATCCCAGAATTTCCTTGGGCCCTTTTTTTCTTAAATTATTTATTTATTTGTTTGTTTGTTTGTTTATTTATGGCTGCATCAGGTCTTAGTTGTGGCTCATGGGATCTTTTGTTGCACTGTGCGGACTCCTCTCTAGTTGTGGCATGTGGGCTTCTCTCTAGTTGTGGCATGTGGGCTCAGCTGTTGTGGCGTTCGGGCTTAGTTGCCCTGCGGCATGTGGGATCTTAGTTCCCTGACCAGGGATTGAACCTGAGTCCCCTGCATTGGAAGGCAGATTCTTAACCAGTGGACCACCAGGGAAGTCCCCCTTAGGCCCTTATTGTCCCTGTTCTTTTGAGAACCTTGTAAATATGGAGTCAACTAAAACCTTTAGTTTGGATTCCTAGGCTTGAGTTTAGACAAAGTAAACTGAATTAAATTGTTATAGAAAGTTAACTGTTGGGAAAAAAAAACGAGAATAAAAAAGATCCATTTCTTTAAGCATTGCTGAACACTGGAGGATTATAAGATGGACCAGAAGAAGAACAGCAAACTGGAACATCAAAATTTTCTAGCTATAAAGCTTAATCTAAGACAAGAGAACCACACAAGTGACCTTCTATTTTCCTACAAATCAGGAGGATTATAGTCCCAAGATCCACCAACATATACAGAGAAAGCAATTCTATTGATAGATATTCCTTGAGAAGGGAAACACAACAAAATGTTTCTTTAAAAGAAGTACTTTAAGAATGACCACTAACACCTGAAACATTGTAAGTCAACTATACTTCAAATTAAGAAAAAGAAGAGGGGCTTCCCTGGTGGCGCAGTGGTTGAGAGTCCGCCTGCCGATGCAGGGGACACGGGTTCGTGCCCCGGTCTGGGAGGATCCCACGTGCCGCGGAGCGGCTGGGCCCGTGAGCCATGGCTGTTGAGCCTGCGCGTCCGGAGCCTGTGCTCCACAACGGGAGAGGCCACAACGGTGAGAGGCCCGCATACCGCGAAAAAAATAAAATAAATAAATAAATTTTAAAAAAACAGTAAAAAAAAGAAAAAGAAGAATGACTGCTAACTGCGTGACCTTTAGGCAAGCCCCGGGCGCATTTTACTTTGTCTATAAACAAGGATGCCAAACTAGACAACCTCTAATCTCTGCTGTAGCTCTAATGTTCTATGAAAGAGAAAATAATTTCAGTATGTTCCCTGAAGATTTGCAGGGAGAAATAATTTAGTTCACCATGACTCTATTTTAGTTCCTATTAATTATTTGATGATTTTTTAAAATAAAAGCTCACAACTCAGTCACCTTCTAGTAAGTCAGTTCTTTTACCAAACCAAAGAACCAGGCTCCAAACAACTCCCAAAAGATGTCTTATTAATCTTGTTTCAGAATATTGAGGACAAAGGTAAAAAGTTGAGTAATTCTTCCAGCTCATTTGTGCTTTCAGTTCTCAAGCCATTCTGATTTTATTTTTCATACAAACAGCTCATGCAGCTCAATGTCAAAAAACAACCCAATCAAAAAATGGGCAGAAGATCTAAATAGACATTTCTCCAAACAAGACATACAGATAGCCAAAAAGCACATGAAAATATGTTCAACATGGCTAACTACTAGAGAAATGCAAATCAAAACTACAATGAGGTATCACCTCACACTGGTCAGAATGGCCATCATCAGAAAGTCTACAAACAATAACTGCTGAAGAGGGTGTGGAGAAAAGGGAATCCTCCTACACTGTTGGTGGGAATGTAAATTGATACAACCAGTATGGAGAACAATATGGAGGTTCCTTAAAAACTAAAAATAGAAATACCATATGATCTAGCAATCCCACTCCTAGGCATAATCTGGAGAAAACAATAATTCAAAAAGATACATGCACCCCAATGTTCATTGAAGCACTATTTACAATAGCCAAGACATGAGAGCAACCTAAATGTCCATCGACAGAGGAATGGATAAAGAAGGTGTGATACATATATAGTGGAATATTACTCAGCCATAAAAAAGAAGGAAATAATGCCATTTGCAGCAAGATGGATGGACCTAGAGATAATCATACTAAGTGAAGTCAGACAGAGAAAGACAAATATCATATGTCACTTATATGTGGAATCTAAAAAAATGATACAAATGAGCTTATTTACAAAACAGAAACAGACTCACAGGCTTAGAAAACAAACTTATGGTTACCAAAGAGGAAAGTTGGGGGGAGATAAACTGGGAGTTTCGGATTAACATATACACACTACTGTTGATACATATAAAGTAAATGATCAACGGAGACCTACTGTATAGCACAGGGAACTCTACTCAGTATTCTGTGGTGACCTATATGGGAAAAGAATTTGAAAAAGAATGGATATATGTATATGTATAACTGGATCACTTTGCTGTACACCTGAAACAAGCACAATGTTGTGAGTAAACTATACTCCAATATAAAATAAAAGTTAAATTTTTAAAAAATTGGCACACATTTCAGCATTATTCCTTTGGACCTGAGGTAGAAAGAATTGAAATTGTAATTCTTGGGCTCTGACATACTGTTATTATTGATCCATACATGGCTCTCTTCTATTTATTTTCTTAGTTTTTATAACATAATAAACACTTGTGTACCACCTAACACAAAAGCAAGGATCTCAACATTAAACTATGTCCAACCATGTAATTTTAAAGTCTCTGCAATCTTAAATGTAGTTTTATTACTATTAGAATTTTTTAAGCACTGAATTTTTGATTTCCTAATGAAAATATAGGTAGTCCCAATTCTTATGATGAAAGATGTTCCCAAAAAATTCCATATAAATAAATTTTACATAGATTGAATATGCACTGTTAGAGTAGATGGGCTTTAAAGTCGGACTTTGAAACTTGTGGCCTCAGACAAATTAATTACCCTGAACCCCGTTTCATAATCAGTAAAAGTGGGAGAATAGCTATCTTGAGTTTGGTAAGGAATAAAGTACTCTGTGAGATATCCCCTGTTTTACTCTTTTAATGCCTTGCTTGTCTGTCTGAACATTTTCATCATGTGCTTGGATGCTTTGCTTCCCCACTAGATGGCACTAATTAGTTGGTAAATTCAATGCTTACTGGCCATGCTAACCCATCTGAATCTATTGATATAAGAGGAAAAATACTCCTGGTAAAAACTACGGAAAGTGTTATAAACTTGATTGTAGGTAAAATGAGAAAGTATTGCCTATACTATGAAAAAAATCACATTCAGTGTACGACATAAAAACAATAAAAATTAAATAAACATATTAAAGAGCAGCTTAATGGTCAGAAAATATAAAGCTAATATGGCTTAAATTACAGTATATTAGGAGTTTGCATTTTGTTCCAAGTGCAGTAGAAAGCCATTGATGAATTTTAAACAAAGAAGTGTTAGGATGTCATTTATGTTTTTAAAAGATCATTCTGACACTTCTGTTTTTCAAAGACACCACTAAAGAGATTGAAAAGAGAAGCCATAAAGTTGAAAATAATTACAACACATAAACAAGCAAATGACTCATCTAGAATATATTAAGAATTTTTACAAATCAATAAGAAAAAGTCAACAACAATAGGAAAATTGATAGAACACTTGAACAGTCACTTCACAAAGGGAATTCCATATGGCCAACAAACACAGAAAGGTACTCAACTTCATTAGTAGTCAGGGAAAAGCAAATTATCAATAAAATCACATGTAAGAAACCATTACACATCCATATGATGGGCAAAAATGTGTAATGCCAGGGTTGACAAGGATGTTCACAACAGCAGCTGTGGGAGAGTAAGTTCATACAGCCACTTTGGAAATATAAAGTCGAAGGTAACATATCCTGGAGCTGGGATTTCCATTCCTCAGTAAATATCCTGGAGAAAACCTGTGTACCAGTGTAAGAGTAACTTTTATACAAGAGCATTCTTAGTTAAGAATGCTTAACTACCAAAAATGGGAAAAAACACAAACGTTCCTTGAGAGTGGATAACCAATCCATTCTATGAAATTAGATGTTGCCATAAGACATCAAAAATGGAAGCACTGGGCTTCCCTGGTGGCGCAGTGGTTGAGAGTCCGCCTGCCAATGCAGGGGACACGGGTTCGTGCCCCGGTTCGGGAAGATCCCACATGCCGCGGAGCGGCTGGGCCCATGAGCCACGGCCGCTGAGCCTGCGCGTCCGGAGCCTGTGCTCCTCAACGGGAGAGGCCACAGCAGTGAGAGGCCCGCGTACTGCAAAAAAACAAACAAAAACAAAAACAATGGAAGCACTATACTATAGCCACATGTAACAAGAAAGGATGTGTCTTAAAAAACGATGTTCAGCAAACAAAGATAGAAAAAACGTGTATGGTACAATTGCATTTAGATAAATTTCAGAAACAGGCAAAATAAAATTATATTGTTTAGGAATGGATACTTGAGTTATTAAACTATGAAGGTGAATAAGAAAATACATTAGAATGGTGGTGACCTCTGATGTCAGTTATATCTCAATTTTTTAAAAAACGTCTCTGGCCGGAGAGGCGAGGCTGTTGGCGTGAGGGCTGTGTTCTCTCTCTCAGCCAGGATGGTGGTTACTTGCTTTATATTTATTCATCCAGCTGTACGTTATTTCGTGTACTTTTATGCATACGTTTTACTTTAACAATAAAACGTTTAAAAAATACACACACACACACACACACACACACACACACACACACACACACACACACACACACACACACACACACACACACACACACACACACACACACACACACACTCCTATGCTGAAAGTGGAGTATGCGTGGGTAAGAATGGAAGCAGAGAAACTAATGTAGGTGAGAGATACTAGAAGTAGGCTTGGACCAGGACCATGGTGGGAGCAGAGATGGAGGGAAACAGATCCAGGAAGCAGGTCTAACGGGACTTGCTAACAGATTGTTTCCTCTTTTTCTTTGTGATAGTTCACAAACCAGAAAAAGTTACGTGGACAGAAGCCGCTGGAACCATTCGGGATGGAGTACGAGTCTATACAGCTCTGCATTATCTTTCTCATCTCTCTCCTGGAAAGTCAGTGCTGATAATGGACGGAGCAAGTGTAGGTGCTAATGGTTTTGTTAAGAAACAGACCAAAATACAAATAAACTTAGGGAATTGAGAAATGGGCCATCCATTTGCTAATATAATTTGTTGCCAGTTAGCTTATTCACTGATACATTTACCAAACTCCCATTTTCTAAAATAAGCAGCTTTTTATCAAGGAGATAAAAGTTAGCATTACTGTGTTTAGTTTCTTAGTACTTTGAATCTGCTAGTACTTTAAAAAAGCAGACAAGCCATTTTTATTCATGTCTGTTACACAAAGCCTGAAATAGCTCATAGTCTTTGAAGCCAGACCCCAGGACTCCCTGCCAATTTTGTATCATATCCCTCATACTTACACTTACGTGATTAAGGTGTTGCATTTATAGATAGATCACACAAGATAAAAACTGTGCTAATTTAAACATTACATACATCTTCAAAATATAGTTCAAGATACTAAAAGAGATTACATAAGATATAATTATAATCTAAACATGTCACAAAACTTGGGGTGGTTTTATAGTTTTATTTTCTAACTGGCTGTTGATGAAAATGCTTTTTCCCCTGCTTTTCATTGAAAAAAAGGCATAACTGTCTTCAGCATTGGCTTCATCCTTATGTCCTACATCAGGATAGTAGTGTTTCCCTGAACTTACTCCACAGGTCAGCAAAAGGATGGAACTTTTGAAGCTGAGGTTGCTGGACTTGCATATGTATTGATATTATATATCAATTGATATTATATAATCAGCTTAGTACATTATGCTGGCATAATGGCCCATTTTTCTCATTCCAAGGCCGTGTTCTGAATTCGGCCTCTGTCCTTGAAATTGTGTGCTGCTTGCAGTCAGACTGGCTGAGAGCCTGTGGCACACGTAGCTTTTCCACCACCCCTCTTGAGCAAGAGTGTGTCAAGTGTTTCCACTTCTAAACTTATCCGTATTGTTTTCTTTTTCTATCAGACAGCATTTTTAAATATACTGAAGTAGCACTAAACTATTACAGTTTATTAAACCTATAAAATGAATTAGATACGGCCTCTGCCCTATAGCTATAACACCGCCGTGTATTTGTTTCCACACAGGCACTTGGAACAATAGCCATTCAGTTAGCACACCATCGAGGAGCCAAAGTGATTTCAACAGTGTGCAGCCTTGAAGACAAGCAGTGTCTTGAAAGATGTAGGCCTTCTATAGGTGGGTAATAGTACTCAACACAGACTTTTTAAAACATAAACTTTTGAAGAGATATCACCTTAAAAACTGCACTTGTAAAACAAACTGCAAAATGCCAAATGCATGTCATTTAAAAAATGCACTTAGTATCTGTGCTAAGTCCAAGTTTACATAAGTTATAGTTTAAATTTTAATGATTTGTTTCTTAAACCTACATTTTTCAGTGTTTTTTCTTCTTTGCCTCATTGTTACCAACTCGCCCAAGTTTGAATTAGGTGAACTTTGACACAGTTGAGAAACACCTGATGCCTCTTTGGTTTTAGTCAATAAATCAATATATTTTTGCATCACTTTTTATGTTTCTCAGCCTCTTTTACCCAGTGATATACCTCTAAAGTTGTCTGTTTCCTGTGATACACTAGGAAGGGAGATGAGCCACTTAACACAGAAACCCAGGTCAGGTATAGTTTAGGATAAATAGGACATGGTCGAGGCTGGGGAGCCCTTGAAAAGATTGAACGTATACGAATAGCGATGAATGTGGAAAGGAGAAAGAAAATAGAGATTGAAAAAATGAAAAAGAAGAGAAGAAAGATAGGAATGGAATTTTACAGACTGGAGTTAACTGAATTAATGTGGGAGTTTAACAGATGAAGAGAAAAGAAGATGAGCAGAGTGTAAGTGAAGGAAGGAAAGTAAGGTTCATTGAGTGTTAATATGGATGATAGTTCCTTAAATCCTCAACAACCCTGTGTCAGCTAACTGGGAAACAGCATCTCAGAATTTAGCTTGTCCAACGATGTACCACTAGATGTACCACTAGGCCCGGAATGGAATTCGAACCCAAGCCTGCCTAATAGTAAAGCCTGTGTTATTTCCATAGTTATGTTATGCTTCTGGCAGAGATAACCAAGAAATGGAAGGAAGGTTAAAACGGGCTGGAGAAAGGAGGAAAATAAGAAAAAAAGGAAGAAGAGAGATTGCAAATGGAAGGGGTGGGTAGCATGAATAGTGTTGTTGAAGAGAGCGGTTTCCCCTTGGCTAACCCCTGCCCTTCTTAGGTGCTTCAGCCCCCTTTCCCTCGAGTCCCCCCACCCTCACCTCCATCCCCCGAGACTTCAGTCACTACTGGACTACACCTCCAATCTGAGAATCTCTGAGAGGAATTCTCTTTACTGAGAAGGTGTTAAAAGATACAAAAATGAAATAGAAACGTGTCTTCGTTTGCCAATTCAAATTGAGATTTTTTTTTAGTTCTCTCACTGGCTTGTTCTATTAATACATTAAAGCAACCAGTTAAAATTAGTTTAATTTTTACTAACCCTGCTTAAAATAATCCTGGGTTTTTTTTCACCTTCGGGATTTTTTTTTGTTTTGGAGGGCGAAGTCGGGAGATGCGGGTGTGGGCTGGGATTTCTATGACTGAGAAAGGTTAAAACGGCCTCTAACAGAGAAGTACCAAATCAGATAAATATATCTTTGTACTTTTTAGCTCTAAGCTCTATTAAATCTGAACATACTTAAGAAATTGCTTAATCTTTCAGTCCACATCTTCATATATATGTACCTCTGTGGTTTAGAGATTCTCAGTTCTGGCAAAATATCCTTTAGCTGTAAAGAACAGTCCTCTATGTCAACAGACCAACGTTGGGACACATTATCCACAAAATGCTCATATTTTTATTTTATTGAATATACCAGTTCCTTCATTTAAATTGATCCTTGGCAATACTGGTTAGATGAGAAAAAGTATAATTTGATTCGGTAATTGCTTCAACCATTTAATTCATTTCAGAGAAGAAATATTTATTTGCTTTTCTTTCTCTTCTTCTCTGAGTTGTGTTGATCACATACAGATTGCCTGACTTCCTGTCCTTTACAGCCCGAGTGATCGATGTGTCCAATGGGAAAGCCCAGGTTGCTGAAAGCTGTTTAGAAGAAACAGGTGGCCTTGGAGTAGATATTGTCCTAGATGCTGGAGGTGGGTACTTTACTAAATCAGTAGTCTCTGTAGTTTTTTTATTGTGATGGGTGAATTCCTGGGAAAAAAATACATAACCAGGAAATAATTATTTATAGATGATTAAATTGATGTTTAGGGTTTTTTTATTTTTGAACTTTTCTATTTAAATTGGCACTTCTTCATTTTATTCCCATTGTAAGCACTGTCTGGAAGAGAGAACATGCTTGCCTTTTAAAGTGTAGGCATTGGACTCCAAGTATCTCTACAAGAAATCTGCAGACATGATCTCCTCAGTGGTTCCTAGATTAGTTCAGGTCTCAGCCAGTTGCTTAATTAGTCAGTTCTGCTATGTATGGCTGCCCTCTATTGGATGGTAGACTTCAGCAGTCCCTGTTTGCAAAGTTTGCACAGAATTTTGTTGCATTTTCACCTTGCTTGAACTTTTGTAGTTTAACCAATATCTACTTAACACCTAATCTTTACACTCTTAGGTAGTGCCATCACACCTAAAGAACAGGTTTCACAAGCCTGCAGAGGGATTCTGTTTATACTTTGTTAGAATTTATCTTCTATCCTAAGAATCGTAATGAATACAGCTATGACCATATGTATCCCTTTTTAGCCAGTATTTTCAAGACTCGAAATTAACTCAGAAAAATCTTTCAGTGGAAGTGAATGTATACTTCATTAACTTTTCCAATAGACATTTCAATAATTATGTCAAAATATGACTGTCTTTTTTTTTTTGGCTGCATTGGGTCTTTGTTGCTGCACGCAGCTTTTTCTAGTTGCAGCAAGCCGGGGCTGCTCTTGATTGCAGTGCGCGGGCTTCTCTTGTTACGGAGCACGGTCTCTAAGCGCGCGGGCTTCAGTAGTTGTGGCACGGGGGCTCAGTAGTTGTGGCTCGTGGGCTCTAGAGCGCAGGCTCAGTAGTTGTGGCGCACGGGCTTAGTTGCTCCGCGGCATGTGGGATCTTCCCGGACCAGGGCTCAAACCTGTGTCCCCTGAATTGTCAGGTGGATTCTTAACCACTGTGCCACCAGGGAAGTCCCCGTATGACTATCTTGAATCTGAGTTCCTTACTCAGAAGTCAACTTTTCCCAAAGTATTAAGCTATCAATGTTATGATTGAAACTATCAGACTTAGTATGTGCTATGTTATCTTGCCTGATTTTCAAATTAAAATAGCCTTTTTATCTTTAGTTATATCACTTATAATTAAATCTAAAGTAAAGTGTATGACCAGTTTTAATGCAAAACATACATTTTAAGTGTCTGAATACAAAATGCTTCCTTGTTACTACATTAAAAAGTAAAGAGAACTAGTTTGAAGAATAAATTTTTATCAGATTACTATAAAATACATTTTCTCTCTCTCTCTCCCTCTCTCGCTTTAAACAATTCCTTTGTAAGTGAGATTATATAGTAAAGAGGATGAACCAGCTGTAAAATTACAACTACTACCACATAAACATGATATCATCACCCTTCTTGGTGTTGGAGGCCACTGGGTAACGACAGAAGAAAACCTGCAGGTATTATCAGAGACAATAAAACATTACGGATACACCAAAAGGATGCAATTAACAAAGAATAATGCCTAAGTCTTTTAGCAAGGTGTGGCTAAATTTGTATAAATTCTGAATTATATCCTATTTTTAAAGAAATGTAGCTTTTTTTTTTTTTACTTTTAGCTGTTGGCCAAATGTTTTTAACTTTTAGCTGTTGGCCAAATGTTGAAATATTTAAATGAACTCCTCATTTAAATATGTTAAATGAACTCCTCTGCAGAGGAGTTCATTTAACTTTTTTTTTTTTTTTTTTTTTTTTTTTTTGTGGTATGCGGGCCTCTCACTGCTGTGGCCTCCCCCGTTGCGGAGCACAGGCTCCGGACTCGCAGGCTCCGGACGCGCAGGCTCAGCGGCCATGGCTCACGGGCCCAGCCGCTCCGCGGCATATGGGATCCTCCCAGACCGGGGCACGAACCCGTATCCCCTGCATCGGCAGGCGGACTCTCAACCACTTGCGCCACCAGGGAGGCCCTCATTTAACTTTTATTTAGTGGTTTGGAAGTAGTGACTTATGAATTTTTTAATAGTGTTTCAAATAAGGTTTTTTTCCTTAGTAACAAACATTCTTGTTGACATATACTTAACAAAATATTTCTATATAAAATTATGACAATTTCCTAATTATTCAAATTAGAATTTACTGTGTGTGTGTGTGTGTGTGTGTGTGTGTGTGTGTGTGTACACATTGTCTTCCAAAGCTACATTTCTCAACAAAATTCAAGTATCTTTATCATGGTTGATATGCAAATACCATAATTCTCATGTACCAATCTTCACCAATTTTCCAACTTCCTCATGAAGATGACTGGTGAGTAGCAACGAGAAATATCTCTCTCACACACACACACACACCCCCGCACACATATACCTACTACCGCTTCATCACCTCTAGATTGGCCTATTGACCTTGCTGTTTCATCATTTTGGACAATGCATTAGAAAAGAAAACATTATAGTATACATATTATTGTTAAAGTTTGTGTGCTGATTATTTGTGATTTGGGTATTATTTAATTTGTGTGAAAGCTTTTCTGGCTGAAGATACCAATCATTCTTCTGCTATTAAACTCACAGTAACTGATCATTCTTTGTGCATTCTATCCAAGTTGGATCCTCCAGATAGCCACTGCCTTTTCCTCAAGGGAGCGACGGTGGCTTTCCTTAATGATGAAGTTTGGAATTTGTCAAATGTACAACAGGGAAAATATCTTTATATCCTTTTTTTCTACTGACTTGAGTTTCTGGCTTGAAATTTACCTTGTATTCTCATCATTAAGTTCTTTAATAATGATAATAATAATTAATAATAATAGCAGCTAACTTTCATTGAACATGCCAAACAATGTTCCCAGTGCTTTACAGGTATTAATTTATTTAAATATTAAAACAGCCCTGTGATAGTTAAGTACTACATTATCCCTATGTCACAGGTAAAGAAACTGAAGGATAGAAAGGTTAGTGCATGCCTAAGGATGTAGCTAGCAAGTGGCAGGACAGGAATCACACCCAGGCAGTCTTGCTCGTTTCTGAATGAGAAACTATAGAATACATGGAAGAGTTTGCTTCATTTTTAACCTGGCATTATGGAAATTACAGATCACTTTGACAGGCTGCATGTTTACTCCTATGGTGGTGCCATTGCGTTAAACATATAAGAATAGTTATCAAAATTAAGAGTTTGTGGGGTGTTTTTTTGTTTTTTGGGGGTGTTTTTTGGCTGCGCGGCTTGTGGGATCTTGGTTCCCCAAGCAGGGATTGAACCCGCCTCCCCTGCATTGGAAGCGCAGAGTCTTAACCACTGGACCACCAGGGAAGTCCCATGTGGGCTGTTTTTAAGAATATCAATACTAGGAAATCTTCATCAAATGAAGATGGGTTTGATTTTTTTTAATGGAAGTGATTCAGTAACAAATCTAGTGAATGAAATCGATCATTCCATTTTGGTAAAAGTAATGAAAAGTTTTCTTGAGAATATGAGAGCAGTTCCAAAAGAAAGGTCCAAACCTCTTTAGAGCAGGGTCAACTTAAGAATAAACGTTTTATTTCTAAGACGCCTGTTTTAAAGGCAGCTGTACTTGGTAAAAACTTTAACATATTGGATAAAAAATAAGTTCTCATTACTTAATAGAGTATAATTGTGCGTGAAGAAGGAGACTTGCACAACCGTATGTTTGTCTCACTGAATATCATTCTTTATTTTTATTAAACGTGCATTGTTACATATGCGTGACGTGCACAAAGGCCAGCCTCCTGTAAGAGCAATAGCAGACTTAATACAGAGCTTTCAAATAGCTGAATAATATTTAATTAGTATACTGCATATGTTGAGTTTTAAAGAGTACATTTCAAAACCAGAACGTCCCCTTAATGTAGTGAATGTATGTGTTTAATGTATTTCTGATTAAATATTTTCATATTAAATTTGGAAAATAAACTTAATTTTTAACTTTCTAAAAGAATTCTTTAAATTTCAACTTTAAATAATGACACATTCAATAACATTGTAATTATCAGGAATACCATGGGATGTTAATGACAGAGACCATGTATTAAAAGTAACATAAGGTAGTATGTTTTGAATCTTTCATGTCAGAAGGTAGCCTGGCTGCTATGCCTGCGTTACTTAATAACTTAAATCTCTCAACTGCTCCCCTTTCTCCCCACCATGAGATTTTAACCTATTTGACAAATCCATGGACCATACTGAAACGTGACATGTTCATATGAAATGTTAAATTTTCAAAAATCAGAAATATATGTTTTATATTTATATACTTACACATACTGCCGGCAATTTCATTAACACGAGTAGAAAGAGAATTTGTAGTACGTGAAAAGTGAATCGGTATTCTTTAGGTCCTTTTAAAGTAGCTTACGTTCATATTTTCTAATTTACATTTTCTAAAGTCCTGAATCAGACTTCAGTCCTCACTTGTGCACACCCCCCCCAGTTGCATCACACATGAGCCAGTTGCTGCCTGTGATTTAACATAGCAATCCCCTTCCAATTGTGTGATTATATGCCATAAATAATTCTCCTGTACGAGCAGTTATATAGACTCTCAGTTCTAACATTGTAATTGCAAGTAAATGATTAGAGTTTTAAATTTTACCCTGCTTTTTAATTCTCTTAGTGGCATATATTACACACACAGATTATTAACTTTCCTGCATACGTATTTATTAGCTGGTTTAATAAATAAATGTGCACCCAAAGTAAGAGAGATAAGTGCTAAAATTGTTTTTAACTAAAAATAACATAAGTGGCGCTAAAATGAAACCCTGACCCCATTCTGTTACCATCCATTTGGGATAACACTAGTCATTACTTACGACAGGCATTAGGCTTCTTTCATCTCTTGTCCTTAGAAGTTTAGGCTCTATTATGTCACCACCTCTCTCAAATCAGTTCCCCCATTTTCCTGTTTTAGAGGTAAACATGACAGCTTACAGAATTTCTATTAAAAAAAAAATAGGTGACCTGCCTAGTATATTCTGCTTATCAAATGGTTTTATTTACTCCTCTCTCCTTTACGTTGCCACCTTAACAGTCTTTGCAGCTACGTATCTTAAAAGATGTGATGGAGAAGTTATCTACTGGTGTTTTTAGGTATGCTAAATGACCAAATCATTGTTCTTGTTTATTTTTCTATTCTCCAGGAGATGAAATGGGCATTCCCATTTTTGTTTCAGCTTTCTCAGTACACCTCTTGCCTCCATATTTTATTATTTTGCTTAGATAAATAGCTGCTCTTTAGTATTTCTCGAAGTGTATATACACCAGTATGCATTCCCTAAGATAGACGTGATTCGTTAGTTTTCCTTACTCCATTCCATACTGTACCTCACCCTTTGCTTATCCTCATCACCCCTCCCAAAGCAACTTGAAATAACCTCCAGGCTGACAAGAAGAAAAGTACAATTTTTGTTTTCAGCTGGATCTGTTTATCAAAAAAGAGAGAATGGATAAAATAGGTATTTTTCCCCTTCAAAATTTAACTTTTTAACAGTGGAAATATTAATGGACAAATTTGATTTAAAGTAATAGAGTTGAACTATAGCAACTGTCAACTACCATGCTATGTACTCTACTCATCTTTAACTAGACATTTCTAATCATTTCATTCTTCCTCAGACCTCAGTTGGATGAACCCATTCCACTGTACGAGGCAAAAGTTACCATGGAAGTTGTTCAGAAAAATCAAGGAAGAAAGAAGCAAGTTGTTCAATTTTAATTTTGTTCTTTCTCAGACCTCAGTTGGATGAACCTATTCCAGTATTGAAGCCAGAGTTTCCTTGCACATTGCTCAGAAGGAAGATAAAAGCAAGTTTTTATGTTTTTAAGCAGGTTTTCCTGCTGAGACACGATGCTCAGAGTTATCTGAAGTATTTGAAAAGTATTTGGAAACATCGTACAGACGGGTCAAGACATTTCTAAAATTTAATATCTAAAGGGAATATTCTGAAAGCCTTTTAAATTATTGTTCCTATATGTTTGCCTCTTATAAAATTCTTTACATGAAGAAGACGGCTTTCAGCAGAAGCCACGCTACTCTGATAAAGCTGTTGGAGTCTTGCTGTGTCAAAATAACATTATTTTGTATCAACTCCATTCTCAACCCCTTCCTTCTTTAACATCCTTTGCTGTCGTAATTTAATACTTTGAATATATTTTCAAGTCTCAAAGGATCTAGCCCATTGAAAGCTAAATTTTTTTTCCAATATTCATTCACTCCAGGGTTTCCTCAGGATCGAACGGGAGCATCACGGTAACTCGTCCGTGACCACTGCAGTGTTTGTGTGGAAGGCTGCAGTGGCGATGCTTGGGAAGCGGGGCGGGAGACTGCGCTTGCGTAGCCGGCGTGCTGATTTCCTGCTGGGGCTCTCTGTTTCGGGGGGAGGGGAAGGAGGCCCAGGCCTCCCTCTCCAGCTTTGGACGTCGCTGCCGCGCTCTGGAAGCTTATCGAAGGGGCAGCTCAAGTGTGACGTTTCGTTTTCATCCTGGCGCCGTGCCTGGGGCTCATCACACCCTGCTGCGGATTTGAACAGCGCTCATCTATCCCGGTGCGCAGGACCGCGTGCTTCCCAGCCACCTAGCACCCGGCGACCGGACTACAGCCAAGGACCCAACCAGACCGCCAAGGCGGCGCCCGGCGAGGAGCAGGGCCCTCGCGTGCCCTCGGCCTCGGAGGAACACAGCCGGGGGCGGGGCCTCGCGGGCGCCGTACGGCACACGCGCCGAGAGACGCCGCGAGGGCGGGGCTACGTCGGGGCGGGGCCGCGGCGCGCGGGAAGCGCCTGCGGGTGCTGCAGGCCGTGTCTTCGGCCTCCGCGGCGCGTGATGGCTCTGTCGGTACCCGGCTACTCGCCCAGTTTCAAAAGGCCGCCAGAGACATTGCGGCTCCGACGGAAAAGGGGCCGGAGCCTTGGGGCCGCCTCCCCGACCGAGAAGCGGCCCGAGCCGGCGACCCGCCGCGCCGCCCTGACGGCCGGGCTGCCCCTCCGCCCTTTCCCGGCAGCGGGCAGAGGCGGCGGCGGCCCGGCCGCGTCCCGAAGGAACCCCTTCGCCCGCTTGGACAACCGGCCGCGGGCCGCCGCCGAGCCTCCCAACGGGCCGTCCCGCGGCCAGCAGGAGGCGCCGGGCCCGGTGAGTGTCTTAGTGCCCGGGAGCCGAGGGGCTCTCGTAGTTCGTGGGTCGATTCGGCTGTGAAGTAGGGATGGCGGGTTCTCGCGTTCCAGGTGCGAAATGGGCGCGAAGCTGAAGCCGCCCGCGGCCTCAGGGGCCCCCGCGCCCTGGGGGTGGCTGCCCTGCGAGCTCGGGGCGGCGTGAAGTGCGCTTCGCAAGCTGCCGCGGGACCTGCGGGGCCTGCCCGTCCTGAGGAGTGGACCCCGCGGACCCGCCCGGCGCGCGGCGGGGGAGTTTGGGCTGCAGCCGTCTGGTGGGGGGTTGGAGATCAGTGGGACGAGAGCTCCGAGTAATCCTGGCACTACACCTGGAAGGCCACCGTTTGATGGGAAGGTTACAGGACCCTCTTTCCTGCGTGATTCCGTGTCTGTCTGCTCACGCGCTCAAAATTATTCTGGGGTTGGGGGAATGTTGAGTATTGATGGGGTCAGAATTTACTAGTATTTGTCTTACCCCACAACCTTTTGGATCTTTTGAACTGAGATTATTGATCACTGAGTTCTTAGTTGCGCAAATCACCTGCCCTTTTCCCGGTCCATTTTGATAGTAAAGTTCAGGCACAAAACTGAAGTGAAATCCTGTTTACACTGATTTGCGCTCACGTGAATTCCTGCACTTGCTGAGAAACTTGTATGCCAGGTGAAGGTCTACATGTTTAAAGCGAACTCCAGCATCATTTATAATTTAAAAGGACCATTTTTTAACCTCAGTTTTTAGATTCTAATCAAGAAAATGATTTGCTATGGGAAGAGAAGATTCCTGAAAGAACAGCCATTACTGAATTACCCCAGGTAATACTTTTTAAATGTCATTAGAGGGTATATTCTTGTAAGTGTATACTTCTCAGAAGTGTTTTACTTGGAAGATAGTTTCACAGAGAGCCCTGAGTGATCATCTCTACCAGGGTTGAAAAGATGGCAGGCATCAGCCTTGGTAAAGGACTTTGTATGTTGTGGTAATGTTTATAATGGCACCAGTGCTAAAGCAGGCGTAGACGTGGGTTTTCTTTCTGCCCCCGACAGTTTTCACGCCCTTCTGTAGGTAGTGACAACTCCAGCTCATTACTCAGAGCCAATGCCTCCAGGCTCAGCTGCTTTTTGAACTTAATCCTTCACTGCATCTTCCAACCAAATCCCCAGATTAGTTCCACAGTTTGTGGTATATCACTGAACCTCCCTACCACCATACACACAGAAACGCTTCTTTTTTTTTTTTTTTCTTTCTTTTGCAGTACACGGGCCTCTCACTGCCGCGGCCTCTCCCGTTGCGGAGCACAGGCTCCGGACGCGCAGGCTCAGCGGCCATGGCTCACGGGCCCAGCCACTCCGCGGCATGTGGGATCTTCCCGGACCGGGGCACGAACCCGTGTCCCCTGCATCGGCAGGCAGACTCTCAACCACTGCGCCACCAGGGAAGCCCCAGAAACGCTTCTTGATTCCATTCCTCAGCTGCTTCTTTCGTGATAGTTTAACAAATGCATAGATTTTCCTAACGGGAGCAGGCTAGAAGAGCTCCCAAGACCCAGTCTCCCTTCCCTGCAAATAAATGGCCTTCGGGTCTCTTGGAAATAGTTCCCCCTTCCCTGTTATTTTTTAATAATGTCATCTAGAAGAATCATTGTAACGTGGAGAATACTGACTTGACAGCAGAACAGTTTGGGAGGAATTTTTGAGGTCGGCAAATGCTTCTTAAATATGGCCTCTAAGAACCCAACCTCAGTTACCTGCAAGAGCAACTTAGACCTGGTTCCAGAGTTTTAGAGGCTTAAAAAGTGCTTTTTCAAAAATACTTGGAAGATTTCTGCTTTGATAGCAGTATCAATAGTAGATGTTTTGAAATCGTGACCGTGAAAATAGTACGTCTCTTGAAACTAACCGATATAGAACTATAATACACGAAACAGTGAAACCTACCCTGCCACCAGCCTCAACAAGAAATTCCCACTTTCCAGAGGTAACATCCCTGTTAACGGTTGAGTGTGGCTCTTTCCAGACTCTTTCACAGTGTGTAGTATACGTTCAGTGTTATTTATTGTACCGTTCATAACATTTTGAAATTTCAGTGGTCATGAGTATGTTAGTTGATGAATTCTATAGATTGAAGGGTTTTTTCCTTGGTACTCTACTAATTTTTGTGTTCTTTTTTTCTGAAAGACTCCTCATGTATCATTCTCCGAATCTGATAGTCCATCCTCAGAAAGTACTGAGTTACCTGTGGACTGGAGTATTAAAACTCGACTCCTTTTCTCCTCTTCTCAACCCTTTACCTGGGCAGATCATTTGAAAGCACAGGAAGAGGCTCAAGGTGTCATCCAGCATTGTAGGGCAACAGAAGTTACTTTGCCTCAAAATATACAGGTAATTCTGTAAGAAAATAGCTATGCTTAAAAGTAACAAATTAAGTGTAAAATGTACTTCTCTGCAAAATATCAAAGATATTTCCTTCCATTAAGTTTTTCTTTTGACATTTAAAGACACAGAGACTTGGGAAATTTTTTGTTTCCCAAATGCTGCTTTCATACTGTTTTTAAATCAGATTTAGTAACTGCCTGTGAAATTTATAGACCTGTCCTGAGAATTAGTCACTGCTGCAGGCAGGAATTGTTTGAACTACACTATCCTTTTCTAAGGCCTTTTGAGAAAGAAAATATAAGGAAATGAAAAGCAGTTGAGGAGTAGGATTGCAAAGACAGATTGGTTATTTTACTGGTTTTCTCACATAATGTGTACTGTATTTTTTAAATGCACTAATTCTTACCACCTGGGTGATGGTCTGTTGTAAATTTAGAAGAGTTAATGAGTGCTAGAAAGGTTTTAGAGAAATGTAATTGCATTACTTTCAAGCAGCTCATCAACTCAAACTAGGTTAAAAGAGATTACCTGAAAGAGGCCTTGGTACATCTTTTTTGATAAATAGATCCATGTGATTTGTGATTGGGATTATCGGTTTTTATTGGCTACTTTGGGCCTCTCACTGTTGTGGTCTCTCCTGTTGCGGAGCACAGGCTCCGGACGCACAGGCCCAGCGGCCATGGCTCACGGGCCCAGCCGCTCCGCGGCATGTGGGATCTTCCCAGACCGGGGCACGAACCCGTGTCCCCTGCATCAGCAGGCAGACTCTCAACCACTGTGCCACCAGGGAAGCCCTATTGGCTACTTTTGAAACAGTGCTACAAGGGGAGGGAGTTGAATATAGTGTTACACATGCGCGCGCACACGCACCCAGACACACAGACACACACACACACCTCACACCCCCCGCCCTGGTGATAAAGAGTGACAGTCACTGTTCTCAAGGGTGGTAGAGACAGGCGAATGTTCCCATCTGCGTCTAAGCGTCCCTTCTGGTATGTGGTTTAACAGACTGTAATGGCTGGCAAGGAAGGTTTTCCCAAACAATACTAAACTACATTTTAGCCCCTGTAACAGTTATTAACACTTTCTTACAGGAAGCAGTAAAGATCCTGAGAATAAGTGTTTGGTATATTCAGTGTCTTTTTAATTAAATTCTGTATTTCTGCTGGGGCAAGAACTGTCCAATATCATCTTTGTATTTTAGGATCCCAAACTCTCCACTGAGCTGCGTTGTGCCTTCCAGCAGAGCCTTATCTATTGGCTGCACCCTGCCTTGTCTTGGCTACCACTGTTCCCTCGTATTGGAGCTGACAGAAAAATGGCTGGAAAGACAAACCCTTGGTCAAATGATGAAACCCTGCAACACATTTTAATGAGTGACTGGTAAGAAGAGTAAAAATTCGTGCAACCCATTTTAGCAGTATTTTCTCCTTATTTTATTTATGATGTGGAGATGAACAGTAGTAGATGGATTTCTGTGTCCTTCTGAATTACTTTATTTAAACTGTAATAACTAACATTTAAATTGTTTACTTTTGGGGAATTCCCTGGCGGTCCAGTGGTTAGGACTTGGCGCTTTCACTGCTGTGGCCCAGGTTCAATCCTTGTCAGGGACCTAAGATCCCACGTGCTGCGTGGTGCAGCCAAAAAGAAAAAAAATTTTAATTGTTTACTTTTTTAGCTCTTATTCACTCTTTTTTTTAATTTTAAATTTTTTTTTGGCCACACTGCACGGCTTGTGGGATCTTAGTTCCCTGACCAAAGGGATTGAACCCGTGCTCCCCGCAGTGGAAGCGCGGAGTACTGACCACCAGACAGGGAGGGAATTCCCAGCTCTTATTCACTCTTTACGTAGTTGTGGAATATATATATAAGTGTTTGATATAGAGACCTAATTCTTTAATGTTATTATACTTTTTGCCAATGGCTGCTTCCCTTCTCATCAGTAGAAGCTGCTTATTAAAAGTCAGCAACCAGGGCTTCCCTGGTAGCGCAGTGGTTAAGAATCCACCTGTACCTTGGGCTTTCCTGGTGGCACAGTGGTTGAGAGTCCGCCTGCCAATGCAGGGCACACGGGTTCGTGCCCCAGTCCGGGAAGATCCCACATGCCGCGGAGTGGCTGGGCCCGTGAGCCATGGCCGCTGAGCCTGCGCATCCGGAGCCTGTGCTCCGCAACGGGAGAGGCCATGGCAGTGAGAGGCCTGCGTACCGCAAAAAAAAAAAAAAAAAAAAAAAAGAATCCACCTGTCAATGCAGGGGACGTGGGTTCGAGCCCTGGTCCGGGACAGTCCCACATGCTGCGGAGCAACTAAGCTGGCGGGCCGCAACTACTGAAGCCCGCGTGCCGCAACTACCAAAGCCCGCACGCCTAGAGCCCCCGTGCTCCGCAACAAGAGAAGCCACCGCAATGAGAAGCCCACACACCGCAACAAAGAGTAGCCCCCGCTTGCTGCAACCAGAGAAAAGCCCGCACGCAGCAACGAAGTCCCAACGCAGCCAAAAATAAATAAATAAAATAAATTTATTAAAAAAAAAAAGTCAGCAACCAGTTATCAATTAAGTTTTGTTTAAAGAAATAATGGCTAGTGTTTAAATGGTAAACACTGTTCGTTAAAGTATTTAGAAGTCATCAGTGAGTCCTGTGACCAATTTCAGTCCTTTAAAAAGCCAAGTTCTATGTCATGGCAAAAATTCAGACCATTACCTGTAATATTTGTGTTTTAAATCAGGTGAGTATCAAATTAAATTATACAAAAAAAATTTTAGATGTTGAGTTAGTTTTAATAATGCCTAAAGAAAAATGTTTTTCTTCATAGGTCTGTGAGCTTTACTTCTCTGTATAATCTGCTGAAGACAAAACTTTGCCCCTATTTCTACGTTTGTACCTATCAGTTTACTGTCCTGTTCCGTGCAGCGGGATTAGCAGGAGAGGAAGTAATCACGGCTCTCATCTCTCCTACAGCTAGAGGTCTAAGAGAAGCTATGAAAAACGAAGGTAAAACTATAGGTTTAAAGTGAGAATACCACACTATATAGTAAACACTCCTTAAAAGCTAAAATTTGAACTGTCTTTTAGCAGTTGAATTGTTTTCTACCAGTTTTATCTAATTGTTTTAAGAATTATTTGATTCATTTTTTAATTTTTTTCCAGTGTTTAGTTAAGCTTTAAGTTGTGTTCCCTTCTCTGATCTCTAAACATATATCAAGCTGGAATGTCCCAATCTGAATATACTCCTATAGAAATTCTTTTATAATACAAATTATCTACCCCCTTTTGATAACATGATCTTTAAAGAGGGTCAGCTCATTAGTGGATCATGAAATCTATTCAGTGGACTCATTCAGCACCTTATAAAAAAATGAAATAGAGTAGTATATACTTGATGAAACAGTACCACATGTAGTGAGACTATGTATTGTCCTGAACCATTTGTTTCAAGGAGATATGTGTGTTGTGAGCTGCCGTCAAGAAAGCACGAAAAGTACTGCTTTAATATATCAGGAGTAAAAACTCATTTTCAAATATACTCTCTACAAGTCGGGCACGCCTGTTTAATTCCTTCAGATTATATTAAAGAAAACATAGTTACATTTTTCTTTTCTCATGCAGGTATTGAATTTTCTTTGCCTTTAATAAAAGAAAGTGGCCATGAAAAGAGGAAAGCGTCTGGAACAAGCTTGGGACATGGGGAGTATGTGATTAAAATAACCTTTTACATCAGCTGGTGACTTATGGGTTCAGTATAGAGGAAACAGCTTTAGGAAATGGGAACCCTGACTAACTATAGCAATTTCCTAGGGAGCAAGCAGTCAGCGATGAGGACGAAGAAGAAAGCTTTTCATGGCTGGAAGAGATGGGTGTGCGAGATAAAATTAAAAAACCAGATGCACTTTCTATCAAGCTGTATCCTTTCAGTTGCTGTTAACTAGAATTTATTTTCATTGAATTAAGCTAGTGAGCAGTGTAACTTTTTTTTTTTGGCTGTGCCACACAGCATGCGGGATCTTAGTTCCCCGACCAGTTGCCCCCTGCAGTGGAAGCGCAGATTCCTAACCACTGGACCTCCAGGGAATTCCCTTTAGCAATGTAATTAATACTGACTGACAGTTTTATTTAACTATAATCTTAAACTATCTTTAAGATATTAAAACTGATACTCCATCATGACATTAAAAAACCCCTAAGTACCAAAAAGCCATGAACAATTATTAAACTTTTTTAAGTGAAAATATTCTATTTTGGTTAAGTTTGTGGGGGGACTGGAACATATTTTTGACGAGAGAAGAAATCAGTTTTTGTTAGGTATCAATTTCTAGCTAATTCAGATGGTCAAAAAAATCATTTTGATCGTTCAGATGCCTTATAATTGCAGTGAAGAGGATTAGCAAGAGCATTGCCGGTTTGGAGTGGGGGAAGAGGGTTCCAGGTGATTCAGGATTAAGATAACTGTTCTTCCTTTGGGTATGGGATTTGCATTTGCAGTTTCCTTGATTGTCATGTTCAGGCGTAAAGAGATACATGAAGTCCAAATGGATCACAGACCCGAGTCTGTTGTGTTGGTGAAGGGAACGAATACCTTTACATTGCTAAATTTTTTGATCAACTGTAAGAGTTTAATTGCTACCTCAGGTCCCCAGGCAGGACTTCCACCAACCCTCTTATCACCTATAGCTTTCCGAGGCGCCACAATGCAAATGCTTAAGGTAATAAAAAGAAAAAAAAGAAATTCTACACTAATCCTCATAACCTAGCTTTTAAAGACATACTTTTCCTTTTTTGATACGGTAAATTCTTGGTATTTTAATAACTCCTGACATTTTTACATGGCGCATATTTTCTTTTTCTTTCCTCCCAGTAAAAAAATTCCTTGATATAAAGCTATCATCAAAGGAATTATATGAAAAGTTATATTTGAATTATGACCATAAGGAAAAGTTGCTTTCTTAAAGTTTGCCTTTCATAACCAGTGAAAGAACAGAGCCAAGAATCAAAAACTGGAGCGTGGATAAGTGAAAAGAATACCTATATGTCCATATTGTTGAAGAATTACACATGTAATTTTCATGTGTGTGATATATGTTGAATGTAATAGCAACAGAATCTAATTTTTATTTTCCTAATACTATGCATTGAAAGTGCATTAATCAGAAAAGATACCATATTAAAAAGTTACATTCTCTAGAACTAATACTTAAATTGACAGCCTCGTAATTTGGAGGAGAGGATGCTGGAAACAGAATTACTGAACATTTTTTACTCATGTCACATTCTTTTGATGTCTTATGAACTACTCTTGTTCCTTAACTGTTAAAGAGAGGAATACCCAAATGAGAAGTTACTGATCACGTTTTTAGCTAGGGACAAAAGCTTGAGAGATGGTGACCATAATTTTCTTTAAATTTTTTTTGAAGGCGCGAAGTGTAAATGTGAAGACACAAGCTCCTTCTGGATACAGAGATCAATTTAGTTTGGAGATTACAGGTCCTATCATGCCTCATTCTCTACATGCCGTGACTATGCTACTCAGATCTTCACAGAGAGGGTCATTTTCTGCAGGACTGTATACACATGAGCCAACTGCTGTATTTAATATCTGCCCAGCAAAGGATAAAGTACTGGATAAGGTAAGTAGACAACTGGTAAACAGATTTAGTTGCAGTTTTCTCAAACTAGATGGATGGAGGCAGTCAGTCATTTATGCTGAGCCAAACTGGTGTTTCAGGTTATTAAACTGTACTGCCTAATATTATCAATTACAATTACTAAGAGGGAAGGGATAATGACTATATAGTTTTTGTGTGTGTGAGGTAAATTTTATGAACTCAGGCTGTTGTATTCAACACTGACTAAAGAACTTCCCAAACAAAAGGCAAGTTTTCGTTGTCCTCTCAGATCCAGACCGGGGGTGGGGGTAAATAAATAATTATGGGTGTTTATTTAGCTGCATAGGCCTCTTTTTTTTCTATAGAACTTTTTCTTAGATTCGGGGAGGGATGAGCTGCTTGTTTCATGTGATCCAGCAGTTTCTAGATACGTATCCACACTTTAAAACTGAAGTAGCTGCTTTACAACGTATCTGCCTTTAATTTTGGACATACAGCTTTTTACTTAGAGGTAATGAGACCTTTAAAACTATTTTTATCCATTTGCCAGACTTATAAAAATAACCAAAATTATTCTTTTCGGATGCTGTCATTATGCAGAAATTCTTAGGATGAGTTTCTAGGGATAATGATGATAACAATGAATTTGCCCTTACTGAGTAAGGCATCTGTTTGTCAAAGAGCCCATGGTAATTTAAAAAAACTCATCAGTTTTCAAGGACTCTGACAGTGCTTTTTACTGACTTGCATACGAATTTCCACAGGAGGCCATTCGTGAGGAGCTTGCCAACTGTGGATTGCACCCTAAAACTCTGGACCACCTTAGTCAAACACCGATACTGGGGAAATCATCTTTACGGCATGTGGAAATGCATGACTTCATTTATAATTGGAGATCCTGAACACCAAAGTAAGCCTAAAAGGAATCTTTGAGGAAAAAAGCCTTCTAGCAAGGAAATTCAAGATTCTTATATCTTTGGCTTTAAAGTTCACTTCGGAAGTTTAAAGGAATATAGCTTTTAAAATACTCAAATGTTTACAAACATTAACCTTTTACAATACTTTTATTACATGCACTAAGCAGTAAATAGGATTAAGGTTTCCCTGGTGGCGCAGTGGTTGGGAGTCCGCCTGCCGATGCAGGGGACGCAGGTTCGTGCCCTGGTCTGGGAGGATCCCACGTGCCACGGAGTGGCTGGGCCCGTGAGCCATGGCCACTGGGCCTGCACGTCCGGAGCCTGTGCTCCGCAGGGGGAGAGGCCACAGCGGTGAGAAGCCCGCGTACCGCCAAAAAAAAAAAAAAAAAAAAAATCAACGTTTTTATTCTTTTGATTAGATATTCAGATATGAACTTTTTAAAAACTTCAAAAACCTTGAATGAAAATTCTAGATCGATTATCCTAATTATAAATTGGGTAGAAAACTGAGTGTTTCCTTGCAAATGGAAGTTGAGGCTTAGTATCAGTTATCTCATGCCATTGTGACTAACAGCATCAGGGCAAAACTATCTTTAACAATTTCCTTAGGATTGTTATTAGCAAGTTCTAGTTTTACAAAGGTAGAAAACAAATGTAGACAGCATCTACTGAGCTGATTGTTGACGCTTCCACCTTAGTTGTTTTCCTACCTGTTTACAATTCCTCTATTCTCAAAATACATATTACTTGTTGTAATGCATGTTAACTCAGATAAGGGTATTTTTGTATTCCATATAGAATAGGGTTAAGAGTTGTAAAGTATGCTCAGCTATCATGACAAAGTAGTATTTAATATGTTCTTGTAGGTATTTGTGTATGTGCGTGTATATATATATAATTCAAATTTTCTTAAATAAAAGTGCTTAGAAATCAAAAGCATTGGGTAAAGAAGTAACAGTAGTGAAGAAGTATGTGTTCACTTTGTAATCCAGAAAATAAAACACCACGTTTATTCCAGAGAAGTTTATATTTGGGCCTTAAGCTTTTGAAAATAAAGTTTAGAGACATAGCATATGAATACCACTGTAATACACATGAAATATTCTATCAATCAGACCCTAAAAATTAACAGAAACTTAACCCTTCTCATAGTCAACAAAATAGTGGCTGGGTGCCGATTTTATTAGGTAAGTTGGTTACAGCATTTTAATTATCATTTTACGTCTATCTAGGTGTAGCTGAAATTCAAAATGCACATCAAAGTAAAACTATATCACAACTCAATGCCATACTAAATGTACTTGGCCTCTGCAGTAAAATTCTAGTCAGACTTCCTTTTAACTCCCTTCTCATTCATGGCCCAAGTGGCTTTTGACAGAAACGCAGGACTTAGTGCTGATCATCACACAACATACCACTTTCTTTTTTTTATAACCTCTACAAAATTTAAAGGGGATACGGCGGCGTTAGCCCTGTGGAACAGATCTTGCTTGATTACCTCAATAACACTGGCCCAGTATCTGTCCAGCAGAACCCATTGTGAACTAGTACAAGGTGCACAGCCCTTCACTGATTACAGGCAAGTGTTACAGCAGCCTAGCCATAAGTAAGGGGAGTTGACATCATAGTACAAAATACAGTATAAAAGCGTTATTTAACATTCCACACTGAAGATTACGGATGCCTTCAAACAGTCGTTTGGATGTTAGCCACTTAAACAAATACATCACTAAGGTAAACAATATAAACATACCAAAACCCTGTATGGTTAAATACAATTTCCATGGTACAAAAATCAAAGCCTGGAGATGTTTGTACAGATTGCTTTTTACACAATGTCTTAAATTGCCAAATATTTACAACATTAAAGAGGAAATACATTGTGATGCAGAGTAAAATTATCTGAAATGATTAATATAAAACCTCAATCTATCTACGTGAGGCACTCCTGAAGCAAGTGGCATTAGCCATGAGGTCCTTTGGTACAAGGCCCATTGCTTGAAGAACCACAGTAGCTGCTGTGGCTTTAGCATGCTTCTTATTAGGGCTGGCAAAGCTGGGCTGGTAAGCGCTTCCATTTATCAATACCTATTCAAGAAAAACATACAATTGGGCTGGTAAGGGCTTCCATTTCTCAATACCTATTCAAGAAAAACATACAATAAGAACAGCATCAAACTTTAATATCTATTAGCTTTGTAATTTTTTCACTAAATGCTAGAAGATAATTTACAAAAATATAAAACCCATACCATGTAAGTCAAATAAATCTCAACCCTAAAAGAAGCAAATCATTTGGGAAAAGGGACTGCAAATTAAGAGCAGGTCTCCAAATTGAAGCACGGAGTGGGGGGGGGGCACGGCGGGAGGGAAGCCTGATAAAAACAAATAGTTCCCCACATTCCACTAGAAAAGGTCAACAAATTGTTCACCAGATTTTGCCCACATCTTTCCCGCCAACATTTAAAAAATAATAGGATATTAACAGGTCACATTAAAACATATACACATATACACATTCCCAACCCACAAACAAATACATTAATCCTGTGATCATATAATGCTTATCTCTCACCCTCTAACATTAAGTCATCAAATTAACAAATGTATACAATTAATGCAGAAATTCATATTTACCCTAAAGAGGAAATGTTTGCGATGATCAGGGCCACTATCATGGACCAAGAGAAATTCAGGTGGTTGCCACCTTCTCTTATTACAGATTTCCATCAAGGCAGACACAGGATGTTTGCCTGCAGAGAAAAAAATAACCAGTTATAATTATCTCCACATCTGAGGCAACAAATCTGAATTCAAGGGGAAGGTGGAATAAGAAGAAATTCAAAACTGTACTCTCACCTGACAGATCTTTCATTGCAGCAGAGAAGTTTCCAGACCTCTTTTGTGCTCTTTCTCCTACTGCAACAAGACCTTAAAAAAACCCAATGATCACTGAATAAATTTCAAAGCATTTAAAATTACAATACGGCGAAACAACTACTCCCTCTATAGGAAACTGAAACCTCAATCCAGGCCCTCAAATAGAAGTCAACACCCACCCACCACCCTTGATCTTGACTTCTCTTTTGTTGTTTCAATACGTAAATCTGTACATTGTCTTCATTTATCTTAGTATTGGAAATTGTACAAAATTAAAATTTTCAGAAAAGTTAATATGTGAATACATATATAAATGCTATAATTATCAATAACTCCAGATCTGTTTCTTCCTAAGTTTAAAAAGTAGTGGCTCTTTGCAAATGATTTCTAAAGGTTTCTCATGCCTTGAAAAATGATGCTCAGTTTAAGTATGTTCCCCAGAAGTCGAGGATTTTAGGCCAAAAAAAAGTGAAAAAGTGAGAAAGGCGCTTTCGTGGATAAATGGATCCATTTCTTTTTCCAGCAAACAAGCCCTTTCTGACTTCAAACGTGAGATGTACTCAAAAGACCAACAGCCTCAGCCTCACTCTCCAAAAGGGGTTTAGCTACGTTCCTAACTAAAATCAATGCTTTCCATTTATCCTAGGGGGAATTTTTCAACCAGTTCTTTGCCAATTCTGCCACTATGCTTTCCCAAACCCAGGCCACACTGCACAATTCCAAAGGGACTATTCCCTGGAATTATGCAATGCACCCACAGATGTTGTCTTCTCATAAACCACCTTTTATGACACACGGAATCTATTCAACTTGTATAAGCAGTATAATGTCAATGTGACAATAAATACAATGTCTTTTTCTAATTTACAATTTGCATTAATGCTGCATTATTGGATGATTGTGTTACTTCCAGCCTATTTCCAAGTATCACTATTACAATAAATTCTCTCCAATTTGGAATAAAATGGCAACATATTATTCTTGGTAGATGACAATGTAGAAATTTGGATGCAAAACATTTTTTAAAATACATAATTTGGTCAGAGCTAGTCGGTTTCCAAATTCATTAGGACAATAATTTAACTCCATTAACTTCAACTTAACTTTCTGATTACAAAGATAAGGAAAATAAATGTTTTAAATTTTCCAGTTTTTAAAAATCAGGTTTAAACAAGCTATTGAAATCACATTTAGCTGGCGGCCCCATGTGATTCTACAATGGACATTATTCCAAGGGAAGAAATGCAATGTGAAGAGGTAACACTGCTGCCAGCAGTTGGTCTACTCTCCAGTCCCGACCCAACAGAACTCAATTACGGAGCTTGAAAAAGGGATGTGCAAAAGGGGTTTAGAAAGTGAAGACTAAACAGAGCTCTCTAACAGGAAATGAGGAGAATATGTGGGATAAATCTCTTTGAAAGAAAAAATAAATCCTAGAAACAAAAACAAGCACATGTTCCCTGTCAAGAGAAAACAAAATGGAAATTCTATCTAAATATGAAATCTAATTAAAAACTTAATCATATATTGCACGTAACAAAGGTTGTTGCCTTTTATGCTCAAATTAGTGTCTCCATCTATACATAAAGCTTCTGAAAATGGGTTAAACACTTTTTTCCTAACAAAAAGCTATATATACTGTAAGAAGTGCCTCCAGTTCAGGATCCCTGACATCCGAAGAATTTATGATAGTAATGAAATCCTAAATGTTAAAGGAGGTATAATAAACATTCTAAAAAAACTTACCTTTTCGATCTGTCTTAAAATCAACTAGGATAGGTTCCTTATTTCCTTCTTTGTTTTTTCCTAATCCTTCTCCTTCTTTCCAGCCCATTTTTCTCATCAAAACGGCTCCCATTCCTCCAGTTACTGGGGCTGCTCTTAAGAACTGATCCTATCCAAAGAAAGAAAGGTAAAATATCCCCATTTTATAGTTAGAATTTGACTACAAACTCAGTGTAACTTTTTAAAGAAAGAAGTCTTATTTTACTTCTAGATCTGTTATAGTTACAGCAATTAAATGCTTCTATACTTATATACATACTGTAATGTGTATGTCCTAATTATTTTCACATAAACATAACAGTATTTTGAAAGTCAAATAAGTCAAATGGCAGTTTTACATCAGTGGCCCTTGTGCCCCCCTCCAAAAAAAAAATTAGAACACTCCTGTTTTCGTCCACTATTTAGGTTCACTGGTATCTCTTCTTAGCTTGCAAAATAAAAAGAAGGCAATGTTAAAACAGTCAATAATATTAATTGTCCCAGGTGTACCTAGTTAATGAATAAAGCCTAGAAATCATTTAGAAATAGTTTGGACACTGAAGAAGCATACTGTTATCATCCAAAGTTTCCCCCCCCCCATTCTACCATAAATCAAGTATAAATATTTTACTTAGAAAATCCCTATGAAGCAGAAAGATAACACATAAAATACCCTGTAATTATACCAAACTGAATTTTGAATTCTTTTAAAACCTAACTTGATGTTAAAAAGACTTTTAAAAAACTCCTTAAACGTTTACATACCTAGGCCTCGGTAGCAGCAGTGTTG